>NW_012103266.1:959082-986764 GCF_000951045.1 Mandrillus leucophaeus | reverse complement strand
AAGTGAAATAACTCAGGAATGGAAAAGGAAACATCGTGTGTTCTCGCTCGTAAGTGGGAGCTAAGCTATGAGGATGAAATGGCATAAGAATGATACAATGGACTTTGGGGACTCGAGGGAAAGTGTGGGTGGTGGGTGAGGGATAAAAGACTACAAATTGGGTTCGGTGTATACTGTTCGGGTGATGGGTGCACAAAAATCTCACAAATGACAACTAAAGAACTTCCTCATGTAACCAAATAGCACCTGTTCCCCAAAAACCTATGGAATTTTTTTTTTAAAAAGATTACGTATTTCTCAAAATTATAGGTAGAATGAGTGATTGGAGAAAGAAAAAATTGGTTATAGAGGATTGCAAGTACAGGGGCAATAAAGGGACTCAGCTCTTCCTACTCATGAGTTGTATTATGATCCAGAGAAATGCAAGCAGTTGGTAATAGTCTCAAGAAAAGTAGGAGAGCAGATCAAAGGTAAAGGTTAGTACAGAAATCTTTCCCTGGCAGGTCATATGGGAACTTTTCAAACGCAAAGACCGAAAAAAAAAATATGTGTGTCAAATGTTTGAAGACAAATTTCTTCCTATGTACCTATTTACTTGCAACAGTCTCTGCTGCTTATAGTTTTTCGTTATTAATTCTGATTCTTCTTCTCCAATATTTTTATGATCAGCATAAACTCATGGATTCCACTTTTTAAAAATAAATCAATGGGTTATAATACATTGCTCTTATTTTTTATTTTGATGCTATAATTGTCTAAGATTTGACCAGTGGGGACCCCTTCAAGCTGTATTTTGGATATGCTTCATGTCACCTCTTGAATACTTTCTTACATTTTGGCAAAAGATGTTCCAGGCTCATTTTGTGCTTTACCTATGCTAATTAGTGCTGGCATTAGACATTTATCTAAGAAGCTGTGCTTCTATAGTGTGGATTGATATTTAAAAACCATAATCTGAGATATAAGTGGGATGTATTTACTTGTAGGACTTTTCCTCTGACAGAGCTGGAAAATCATAAGTTTATACTAATATCTCCAATTCCAGTTTACCCCCATATAGTTTGCACTACTCTATTCGATAGTCATATTCCCCATCTTCCACAAGAACTCAAGCTCTTCCTCCAAAAGAAAGCACATATTCACGTATTTTCTTGATCCTGCAATATATAAAAACTTGTCAGAATATCCATCATCTCTCTATGTCTATACGTGTTTCTATATATCATCAATCAAAAGGAGTTCAAGAGTTAGTTACAGTTCCATTTGCAATCCTTTTTTTTTTGCCCCCAAAATTGAAGGTATATAGTCAATGCACTGTTTTTAAACGTTGCATGGATAGTTCCCTTTTTCCTTCCTTAAGTTTGATTACGTAATCTATTTGAAATACATTTGGGTGCATTTGTTTCTATCTGCATGTAGTTTTAGAGAGTTTTTTTCCCCATTCTGGTTTACTTCATTTTATTCCCTGTGTATATAGAGCATCACAATAATTATTACTTACTTTCCCATCCCTTCCATGCTGTCCACCCCAACACACACATGATTTGTAGGTAACCAATTTCATGGTTTCTGATTTATCCATCTATGTTATAGTTTGCAGATAAATACATGATTTCAATTTCTCTTATAGGCAAGTACCTCTTTATATTATATATAAAGAGAGAGACATTTAACCTACCCTGTTATAAGTTTTCTGTAAGCTACAGTAATAATGACAATCAATGTGACATAATTGTTGGATTTATATATGGTGTAATTATTAGATGAGGTTAAAATATTGTTTAAACATAACTATTTGTATGTATGATAATGTCATAATACAAAAGGAGGAGTGGGATAATTCAGATGTAGGCAACATTTGTCCTTCCTTACTTAGACTTTTTTTCTATTCTAATCTGAAGATAAACTAAAGGCATTGCTATGAATGAGCAGGTTTTCCCACAGTTATATTAGATTTACTAGGCTGTAATCCCAGCTACTCAGGAGGCTCAGGCAAGAGAATTGCTTGAACCCAGGAGGCAGAGGTTCCAGTGAGCAGAGTTCGTGCCACTGCACTCCAGTTTGGGCGACAACGCAAGACTCCGTCTCAAATAAATAAATAAATAAAACTACTAAGTACACTATTATTACAACAAAATTATATACCGTATTTTATTGCAGCCATATAGGTAACCCTCTGGAAAGTACAGTAAATACATAAAATTAAAACTACTGGATTTTAATATCAAAGGAAACTCAAATTTTCAACTGTTCTTAGTACTCCTGAAGTTACAACTTTAAAAATCTCTTTAAAGTTATAGAGTATCACCAAGAAAAATATGTACATATACCATACTAAAATATGCTTCTAATTTTGAGGTTTCACAAACACTCCAGAGTAACAAGTACAGGTGTTCTTGATCGCTATTGCTAACTGTTGTGAGTTACTTCAGAACTTATGTTAAGTCTTGCTGGATATGTATTTCATTCTACAAGATATAACGCATTACTCTCATTGGTTACTTTGTTACTTAAGCTTTTCAAACACTGGCCATTTGAAGATCCTTCAAGTTGGACCCTATGTCATTTGAATAAGTTCCCGTATATATTTTTTATCATTTTCTTAATTTCTTACACAGCAATATGTTCCAGGCTTATTTTGTACCTTTCATGACCTAATCCTGGAATCGACTATTTCTCCAAGGAATATTGCTTCCTTGTAGTGAAGAAGAGGGGAGAGGGGAGGATAAAAAGAAGTGGGTTAAAGGGTACAAACATACAGTAAGACAGAAGGAATAAATTCAAAGTTTGATAGCAGGATAGGGTTAATTTACTTAAAATTGTATCATACTTGGATTGTGGACACCCTAAATACCCTGACTTGATCACTGTGCATCATATACACGTAACAAAATTTCACAGGTAACCTTAAGTTTGTACAAATGAAAAATAAACCATCCAATACTACTATTAGCAAAGAGCCCACACCTTCTTCTGACAACTGGTATACAAGGAAAATTAACAAAATGACCAATTTAATAATAATCCATTATACTCCTCAATTTTCCCAACATTTTCTTTTCATTAGATCAAAAAATATAATATTGTAGAGTCCAATCACTTTGAACTAATTTTAATAATCACATTGTTTCTTCTTACAAAACCGTATAAGCATGTAAGTTTCTAATCAGCAAAGAATACATGCACTGTTCAAAAGTTATTTTTTCCTACATAGGGGATTGTCTAGACTTGCTATTGTGTGAGCAATATATAGTTTAAGGATTTTGAAGGAGATATAATAAATCCTAGCATGTTTCATTATGTACTTTGTCACCTGCAGAATTCTCTACATTTTTTTCTTTATGAGAACTAATCCCCAACCCCCTTCACAACTCTTTTTACAAGGGATGTAGAGTTCTGCATTATGACAACAAAAGAAAGCCATGTAGGGGGGAAAAAAAAGGAAGAACAGAAAATAAAATGTTTACAGAGGGAAAAAATTTTCTCTCCTTCTTTGTGGTTTTCTGTGTAAAATCATAGTTTGGCAATCATGATATCATCCATTAATTTCTTGATGAATCAAATGTGTCACTCATAAACACTTCCAGAAGTGTCTTAATAGTTGTCAGAAAAGTATTTGCCAGGTATTCAAATAAAGACAGATTACTTGGATAGCAAAGACAATCTGGTATTCAATACCAGCATCTGGCCACTTACTAATATCTTTATCTCCCTGAAATCTCAAGAAGATTAAAGTTCTTCTGAAGTCTCAGGTGTTCATTTTTGTAAGCTTGCCCAGATTCCAAGCCTTCATTTTTCCCAGCCCAGGGTACTATGAAAACAAGTGTCTGCTATGTTCATCAGAGCTCACTGGACACGCTCACAAATAGATGGCGTTTCAACTGAGCATAAACTTCCAATTTTATGTTAAATTTAAACAATCTCCCTTTTGATAAAAGAAAAAAAAAATGCTTTTTTGTTTCTGTTTTTGTTTTTTGTTTTGGAGACAGAGTCTCGCTCTGTCGCCAAGCTGGAGTGCAGTGGCGCATCTCGGCTCACTGCAACCTCCGCCTCCCGGTTTCAAGCCATTCTCCTGCCTCAGCCTCCCGAGTAGCTGGGACTACAGTGCATGCCACCACACCTAGCTACTTTTTGTATTTTTAGTAGAGATGAGGTTTCACCATGTTTGCCAGGATGGTCCTGATCTCTTGACTTCGTGATCCACCCGTCTCAGCCTCCCAAAGTGCTGGGATTACAGGCGTGAGCCACTGCGCCTGGCCAAGGAAAAAATACATTATTTTTATAAAACTAACATATGTGGCCTACACACAGGCTTTAAAAGAATTTCTCTAATGCTCTAATTAATGGATTTATTTCTCATGCAGGATGTGTGTAAGGAAACCACCATGTTTCTCCTTCATCCAGCTGCATACTGCAGTGTTTGGGATCCAGTCTGATCCTATCTAAAATTAACAGTTTCCTTTTGAAAATGTGTTGGGTTTCTTAGAAAGTTCTTAATGCAATTTCTTTCTTTTCAAAGTATAACATAGGGTGATTTCCTGGATAATACATTTAGGAATGGTGGAGAAGGAGATGAAGGAGTGAGCTATGGTCTTTGCTTACTTTGAAACTTGATTTTTAATGTTTACTTTCTCTTACTTTTGTATTTATGACACTGGATCACTGCTTCTACTAGTGTATCTCCTTCTTTCACAGAAAATTGCCTTAATATAAACAAACTTCTCTAGTGACTGACAAAATCTTCCAATACTGTTCATATATTTTAACTGTGATGCAGATTATAAATGTCAACAGTACATAGACAAAGAGAACAAGAACATAGACAACAATTTATCTTTATAGTAGGGGTGCATACTTACTATGGCATTATATTGTTTAGACTTTAATAAATTCCACTATGACTATAAGTTAATAACTATAGGATGTTTTGTAGAGTTAATACATACATTTATCCATTTCCTAATGTGGAAGATAAAAGGTAGTTGAGACTGTGTTGGTTGACCAATTATACATGCTTTACTAAATAATATATGAGAACTTTGCACTAGATTTGGAAGGATGGAAGACGTCCAATTAACTGTCCCTTTTCCCTCAAGCTGCAAAGGTCTGATCATAAGAATAATTGGGAACCTCCAGTAGTGTGGTACAAATGCCTGAGGCAGTAGTGCCAACCACAAGAAACCCCTCCTTAGAAGTGCCCAGAGAGGGTGAAAAGCAAGAGTGAGAATGTGAATCCAGACTATGAAAGGCCTTTTACTGTCAATTCCCCCTCTGTTTTGCCAAAGGGAAGGGACAGGCACTAAAAAAACTTTCAACTTGCAAAGAATACAGAAAATGCTCAGACCTTGTCAAAAACAAGAAGCCACATTAGTGGTTCTTCATGAAAATCTGAGTCCTAAGTCATTCTATATACATTAAAAGCATCTTCTTAGCATTACAAAACATCCTGCTGTCACTTCTGGAGGCGCTGAAAAGTTTTCTCAGGGAAGGCACTGCTATGTTCCACTATTTTTCAGTAACATTCCTTATTGGGTTCTTCTTTTCCCTCCCTCCCTCCCTCCCTCCCCTCCTTCCTTCTGTCAGTCCTTTCCTTTCTATCTTTTGTCTATTTTCTCCCTGTTTAAAAAGCCATGAAGCTAATAATGAAGGAAATCAAAAATAATAGCAGATACATAAGTGCATGCTTGCATTAATAAATTACATGAGTCCTAGAGAATTGGAGCAGCAAGAAATGTTAGAGTTTAGGACTGTGGAAGAGGGTAACTGTCTCATTTTTCTAAGAGCTGAAACCTTGAAAGAGAATACAAAATCAACTACTACTGGTTCTGTTACTCCAGGATTTTCACTAATAATATGGCTCTCTGCCCTTTCTTCCTACAGCATCTGATTTACGCCTCTTGTTTTATTTTGTAGTTCAATATTTTTCTTTCCTCAGTGGAATGTTGTTGGTGGTATTGTTTATTAAGGGTGCAGTGTTATTTAACCATTTTGATCCTTTCCATTTTATAAGAATCACTGAAAGGAAAGTCTTTGAAAGCCCAATGGGGGTGGAAGTTGATACAAATACCTGAAGCCAATTTCTTACAAGCAAAGCAGCCTACACTGAAAAAAAGAAAACAACAACAACAACAATAACAACAACTTTATTCCAAAAAGTTAAAGTTATCTTTTCTTTACCATTAATCTCTATTTACCACACCAGAGACATCTTTTAAATATGTTGTGCATGTCAGGGGAGGAGAGAGATCAGGGTACATAGATTCAAAACCAATATGTAAATAATATGTGAAGGAGAAATCTATCAACTGAGATATTCAAACTAGGAGATAGGCAGTTCTCCATAGTTCCAAGGTACATTTATTCTTCACAAAACCTATAAACAGAGGAGAACAATGTTGACTACGGATACTATAATGCTATCATTGAAAATCACAAAAGTCAAGAAGTGCATAGAGACACAGAATGTGCTTGTGGTAGACTTCATAATTTCAATGTTTCCTTATTCTCTTTTCTAGAATTAAACATTCTCATATTTAACCAAATCTCTGACCTGAACTAAAATATCAATAAAAATAATAATCTTCAGAATAGCATTAAATGAAAAGGGTTTCACACTCTTCCATTGACAGGTCTCAGAACCTGAGACAATATAAAAGAATCACTATTTTTTAATCATATAAATGTCCAAATAAAATTATAAAAGGGAACTCAGATCTTTCAATTTTGTGAACAGCATTCTTCCTTGAATCTCTTCTGTTAAGGATTTTTTCCCCTATGGTACATTTTTTAACAAATTATCTTATTTTAACTGTCTCCAGAACTGAGACATCCACTTTTTCACAATTATGATATCTTTATTTAAAATCATATCCATCCTAAAATCCCCCTTTTGTTCCCTTTGAGTCTTACTTATATTTTGAAGCCTTCCTAACTGCTTTTACTTTTCTCTTGCTTATTTTTCTGTACCTTTCATAGATGTGATGAAAATACTATATTCCAATGTTTTATGCTTAATATCAATAGTAATTCTGCAGAGCTGTGTGTTATCAGAAGAGGGAGTTTGCTGTAGAGGTAAAAAAAAACAAAAGTTCAGGTTCCAGAATCAATCTACCTGGGTTTGAGTCCCAACTTTGCCACTTGCATTTCTGTATCTCAATTTCTTTATCTGTAACAATCATAGCATATATAAAGTCCATAGAAAAATATTTAACACATACATGCTCATTCACTTTTTATTATGATCTTCAGAGTAGGCAACAAATATCGATTTCTCAAAGGAAATTGGTTATATACATGATATATATATGATAATTGACTTTAAATAAAATTTTAATAAAGTAATCTATAAATTGTTTACATAACTGGCATTGTTTACAACTATTTCTCATTACACGGAAAATTACCCCAATCACTTCAAGCTACGATTGAGGCATTATGATACAATGAGAAGGCAGTATGGTAAAAGAAAAAGAGCAGGCTTTTGATTTAGAAAACCTGTATTGAAATTACAACTGTAACCTTTACTTGTTGCATGATCATAGACAAGTTTCTTACCTTCTCTGAGTCTTTATTTGTAAAATAAGGATAAAATAGTACTAACCTCATAAATTTGTTGTGAGCATTAAATAGCACATTGGAAATACTTATCTAATGCCAGACAGTCACATATTATATACTCAAAATTGTTCAGAGATCTTCAGTCAGACTTTCTGGGTTTACATCTGTGATGGTTAATTTTATGTGTTAACTCGAAGGTGTGTGTTTCCGGGTGATATTAACATTTAAATTGGTGAACTTTGAATAAGCGGTTGCCCTCCACAATGTGGATGGGCTTTATCCTGGATAGAACAGAAAAGAAGAGCCTCTTTGAACAATAGGTTATTCTCCAAAAGACTGCCTTTAGACTTTATCTGCACATTAGCTCTTCTGCATCTCCAGGAAGCCTGGCTTTGGACTGGATTTGCACCATTTGGATCTCCTGGGTCTCAAGCCTACACTACAAATTTGGACTTGATAGGCTTCATAATCATGTGAACCAACTCCGTATAATAAATATTTGTCTATAAATATATGCTTCCTATTGGTTTTATTTCTCTAGAGAACCCTGACTACACAGTATCGCAGCTCTACAACTTAGTACTTAGGTGACCTTGTACGAGTTGCTTAACCACTCTGAGACTCTTTTCTTCATCTACCCATTAGAAATAGCAATGCCTACCCTCTTTTGATTGTTGGGAGAATTAAGTGAGTTAAAGTCTACAAAGTGCCTAGCAGACTATTTGGCACCCACCTAGGAAGCTCTCGGAAACGAGCATCATAGAGTACCTAAAAACAGGAGGCACTGCCTATTTCCCCAGATGAGGAAATGGCTGATTTCAGTTCTTTGTTTTGTTCAAGAACAAAGAGAGCACAAGGTTTGTAAACACTCTCTTTAAAGCAAAATATAAAGATTTCCAGTGTAAATTCTTTCAACAGGCGAATTAGGTCCCAAATATAAAATAAGTGGGGTATACAACAAACTTCATTATTGTGTCAGATCCAGTTATTTCTCAGCTCTAGCAGGGCCCATCGTGTGTGAACAACGTAACCTATAAGCACACATTTCCTCAGGGAACTGGAATCATGAGAAAGCTATGCCAAGATATGTTGCATCTTGTTTTGCCTTGTGGGGTTCCCTGCTTCTGACAAAATTTTGTATTCCACCTAAGAAACTGTGTGGGTGTGGTCATACGGTGTCTTCTCACCAACTTGCAACCATTCTTAAAACACTGTATAGATTAATGACAAAAAACTGTTTACTCCTCTGTTACTCTGCCATAAATTGGGCAATGTGTTTTCTTCTCAGTTTCATTCTCTGAACACGCTTATGAAGTGGCTGCAATTTTAAGCCATATTTGACAAATATGGAAACTGGGGCTTCTTAAGATTATGCACTTTATCAGAGTGCAGACTCTGCACAGAGCAAGCTCTTTCCTTAATAAAAAAAAGAAAAGAAAATTACTGCTCTACTCTAGTAGTTCTCAAACTTCACTGTAATCAGAATCACCTGTGGACTTTTCAAAAATATAATCAGATCCAATCACCAGAAATTTCAATTAATTTTTGGTGGAGTCAAGGAACCAGTAATACATAATTTAAAAAATTATTCTCAACTTTTTCTACTGTGCAAATTTGAGAAGCCTTTCCATTACACTGTATCAGTGTTTTCCAAAATTGTGTGAATGAAATCTTCAGTAAAAAACATTTAACATCATCAACCAGTATACATATAAATATCAAACTGAAACAAAAGTTTTACAAAACAATGCACTTACTACCTGCAAGCATTCCGTTAATTTATCTTCTATTCTATTATATACTATATCTTTTATTGCTAATTGCAACCTTCTCAATTGATTTCATAACCCATTGGTTGGTTACCAAGCACAGTTTGAAAATCACTGCTCAGGGCCGAGTGTGGTGGCTCACGCCTGTAATCCCAGCAATTTGGAAGACAGAGGCAGGTGGCTCACTTGAGCCCAAGAGTTCAAGACCAGCCTGGGCAACATGACAAAACCCTGGCTCTACAAGAAATACAAAAATTAGCCAAGTGTGATGGCATACGCCTGTAGTCCCAGCTACCCAGCTACTTAGTGGGCTGATGTGGGAGGACAGCTTGAGCCTGGGAAGTCAAAGCTGCAGTGAGTGTGACTGCACCACTGAACTCCAGCCTAGGTGACCTTTCCTTAAAAATGAAAACAAAAGAAAAGAAAGGAAAATCCCTGCTCCGTACAATGCTTAATAAAAATATGCTCCATTTCCCTACCTTTCCTGATATATATTCTATTTTAGCCTTCTCTCAAATTGGAGACCATTTATTCCCGAGTGCTGAGAGATCATTCCACTCCACTCCCTTCTTGGCAACGCTCTGCTCACTCTATATCCTCTTCCTATAGCTGAATACGTATGCATGACAACTGTTCTGACATACTTTCTTCAAATATATGATTCTTAAAACAAATAGTACTATGGTTCAAGAAATATGACCCATTTTAGGTCCAAAAAAGGGTGACAGGTCGATATATTTTATTCCATTCTGAAGTAGAATGACCAATTGCATTTGTAGTTTTATTGCTGTGTAACAAATTACCACAAATTTAGTGGCTTGAAACAACACAGTGTCCATGGGTCAGATAGCCAGGAAGAGGATGGCTTGGCCCTCTGCTCAGGGTCTCACCAGGCTGAAATCAAGGTGTTGACTGGGGCTGTGATCTCAACTGAGGCTCGGGATACTTTTCTCAACTCACTGGTTGTTGGCGGAGTTCAGTTCTTTGTGGCTATTGAAAACTAAAATAAAACCGTAAAGCACCCCAAACTGACTGACTAGACCCTCTCTTGACCAAAGGGATCCCAGAGAAACTTTGGAAGCTGTGTTTCTGGTCATGACAGGAAGGGAGGTCAGACACACCTTATTATAATCCCTCCATTTTGTGGTTTAGACACAAAAACCGACGAGTATTAATGTTAAAATAGAAATCATACAACTAACAGAACAGATTCTTTATAGCAGTAAGATATCAAATTATATACAAGACCTAAGGCCACACCAGGCAGAGGTTAAGTCACACACCCTGCAGTTAAGAATCAGCTGTGTTTTAATTGTTATAAGATTTTCTTAATTTATTTCTCTCGAGCAGCTAAACAATCACTGGCCTTGAGATAAGCAATGTGTAAGCAGTTGCAGCACATCCACCACCAATCACTGACTAACTGAGTCCCCCTATTCCACAAGCCATAACTATAGCTTTAACCGGACAAGAGACTGAGTTCTGTAACTTTTCCTGATAAAAGATCACTGGCCATGGATTGATTCTGGCCAGTTTACAGAGGCTACACACTGGAATGCCTCTGTATCCCTACTTCACCATTTTATGTGTAGGTCCAAACAGTAATACATTTAAATCTTAAGTCTCCATCCCAAAATGAACATGGATCACATGTAACATGCATGTTTACTTATGACACATAGGCACAACCCCTTTTCATGAATATTCATAGTTTCTCCTATATACTGTTAAATATGGCCATTCAGCTTAAATGCCTGATTTACTCCTCACTCCCTCAAAGTGCCTGCCTTTCAGGCTCTGCCAGAGGCTACATTTCTCAATGTGTCAGAATGGCTGCCTTGCAGTCTGTAGCCCTTTATAAGAAATAAAGCTCTTCTTTCTAACTTTATAAATTGTGTAATTTTTAAGCCAATGCTATAAAACTTAAGTCAGCAAGAGAATCTCTTTTTAGGAATGGCTTGGTGCCTTTTATAAAGCATCACCCAACTAGGTCACACTGACATGGAATAATCGACTTCATGATAACTCTCAATCCATAGATTAGTAGCCTAATCACAAGAGTGGTACCCAATTCACAATTCCTGCTCACACTCAAGGGATGAGAATCATACAGATATACAGAATCATACAGACACAGTTATACGGAATCATACAGATATGTACATCAAAGTTTTAATGACCATCACAGATGTCAGTCTAACACATCAGCCATCTCAATTTTCTTCAGTATGTTCTGGTTTTAGCACTGAAAGTTCCACAACCCGAGGGAAAATCCTAGGCAAATTGGTACAGTGGTCACCTTACCAGTGGAAAGCAAAGTCTCTCACCTAGCATCCTTTAGGTCACATACCTAATGAAAATCCAATTAAAGAAAACCTGAACATAAAGTTCATTCCTAGTCTCCTCCGATACAATGCTTATAAAGACAAGTTAACAAGTCATGTGTCTATAGTCAGAGATGCCTTAGTGTGAGCACCATAGAAACACTTGACCAATAACTTATTTTTCTTCTGGGGCATATCCCATCCACTATACACAAAAAACAATGTTCATGAATAAAACTATGATGCAAAGGGAAAAGCACTGCATTTTCAAAGTTCCTTCATGTCACATGCTATGTGTGTCAGTTAATAAATACAGTATAATCCCAATGGTGTGATATAAAACTGTAAGTGCAGGCCAGCAAAATAAACTACCATCAGAGTGAACAGGCAACCTACAGAATGAGAGAAAATTTTTGCAATCTACTCATCTGACAAAGGGCTAATGTCCAGAATCTACAAAGAACTCAAACAAATTTAAAAGAAAAAAACAAACAACCCCATCAAAAAGTGGGCAAAGGATATGAACAGACACTTCTCAAAAGAAGACATTTATGCAGCCAACAGACACATGAAAAAATGCTCATCATCACTGGCCATCAGAGAAATGCAAATCAAAACCACAATGAGATACCATCTCACACCAGTTAGAATGGCGATCATTAAAAAGTCAGGAAACAATAGGTGCTGGAGAGGATGTGGAGAAATAGGAACACTTTTACACTGTTGGTGGGACTGTAAACTAGTTCAACCATTGTGGAAGACAGTGTGGCGATTCCTTAAGGATCTAGAACTAGAAATAACATTTGACCCAGCCATCCCATTACTGGGCATATACCAAAAGGATTATAAATCATGCTGCTATAAAGACACATGCATACATATGTTTATTGCAGCACTATTCACAATAGCAAAGACTTGGAACCAACCCAAATGTCCATCAATGATAGACTGGATTAAGAAAAATGTGGCACATATACACCATGGAATACTATGCAGCCATAAAAAAGGATGAGTTCATGTCCTTTGTAGGGACATGGATACAGTTGGAAACCATCATTCTTAGCAAACTATCGCAAGGACAAAAAAACAAACACCGCATGTTCTCACTCATAGGTGGGAATTGAACAATGAGAACACTTGGACACAGGAAGGGGAACATCACACACCAGGGCCTGTTGTGGGGTTGGGGGAGGAGGGAGGGATAGCATTAGGAGATATACCTAATGTAAATGACGAGTTAATGGGTGCAACACACCAACATGGCACATGTATACACATGTAAAAAACCTGCACGTTGTGCACATGTACCCTAGAACTTAAAGTATGATAAAAAAAATTAATCAAAAAAGAAAACTCTAAGTGCAGGCACCAATGCTAAAGTTAGCAGTGCTTTCAGAACAAGCCTAATTTAAACATCAAACCTCACTAACTAGCATATTTTTCTCTGGCAAATTTTGTTTTACAAACTCCTGCCTAAATTTGAAAATCATGGTAGCTTAATAGTCATAGAATTGTAGAATAATAAACATGGTACTGAGCACAACATTGAATTGCAGTTAAGAAGAAAACTTGAATTATATGTTATGCAATTTGCTTTCTTCCCATGATTGAAAAATTCTTCTTCTAAACTAAAAAACTGAAACAAAGACAGTTGTCTGTTTTCTATCAATTTATTTCTACTTAGATTATTTTAAAGCATTTAGAAATGGAAATTACAAGGGAGAAAAACAAAAATTTCAGACAAACAAAATGAGGAACTTCATTACTAACAGATCTGTCTAGCAATAAGTGTTAAAAGTAGTTATTCAGAGAGCATGAAAATGATATAGATCAGAAAGGTTAATCCACAAAAGAAAGGAAAACATCAGAAAATGAATAAAGGAGAAAAATCAAGAATATCTCTTCCCACAGTCTAATATAAATTTTCAGCTTCTATAAATATTAGTTCCCTGGAGTTCTTGACACTGAAATGTGATACTTTGTATTACTTTTTTCTATTTCAAAGGATAGATCAATGACCTTTTATTATTATTATTATTTGATTCTAGCTTGAATTTTTCTTTTCCTCTGCTTGGAACAAATTCAGTTGCATAAAAAGACAGTCTTTAGGCACCCACTCATTATAAATCACTTCTCATTCTACTTTACTAACATTTTTACCATCAGTTTAAAAAGATTCTTCAGAATATTAACAGACTTAAAATAATACCTCTGAAAATAGAATTGGGTTTTCTTTGAAATTTCAGATGGTTTTCCTTTCCATACGGATGTTTGTTGCCCACATCTCATTCCATTTCTTTTCCTAAGGTCTGCTTCAGTGTAGAGGGGATAATCATTCCTTGCTTCACTCTAAACATTTCCAATATAATGGGCTTCTTTATTGGTTGTTTATATCTGTGTACAAAGAATCTCTTGAGCTTTCTAGTTTGACTAGTAAGCAAACATCAGCAAGACAATACTTCACTGTCTTACTTCCTTGGCATCATAAGGAAAAAGGCCATTTCAGCATCCCAAACCTGGAAAGTCTTTTATCTCCTTTCCATTTTTATAGGTTTAAGGTGATTTATTTGAAGAAGCACTTAGGAGAAAAGAGGGCAAGAATTTAATACACATCACAGGATTCTGCACTACATGCCTCACTATATCTTAGCAAAACATATTTTGGCATAATTGGTGGTGCTGGAATCTTTCCCAGAAGCATAGAATTGCCTACAATGGGGGTAAAACTGAACTGCCTATGCTAAATCTAGACAGTCATTTCAGACTGTTAATTCCACCATATGAAAATGTCTTTTCAGGCCTTAAAAATGAAAAAAAAAAAAAAAAAAAGCTTCATTCAGAATGTTTAAGTATATCAAAGAGTACTGTTTCATGGCTAGTGCCAATGTTCACTGTTAAACAGAGGGGCCTCAAAGGAAAAACAGACTGCTTAGAAATAGAATATTCATCAAGTTATAATGGTTGATAATTATATTGCTACATTCCCCAGTTGTTTTCTAAAGAAGACGGAAAGCAACATTTACATGTTGGCATCATATCACCACCAACTGGCCAAGAGTGTTTACTAGGAATGTTTACTAGGAAGGAAATCATCAACTTCTAAAAACAAAACAAACAGGAATAGACAAACACATACAGTATTTGATAAACTCGTGGAGAAGCTAAATACTCCTCAACTTGATTTTTTTTTTTAATTGACAATTGAGATTGAATTTCAACATCAAATCTGAGAAATACTGGCAGCTGAGATTCTGTCACTTTGGTGAGTCCACCACTCTTCAATCTATATTTTAGCCTTGAAAACTGTTCAAGAGTTGGTTCACTAAGTCTGTTTACTGCTTTATGAACCTGGTCCAAATAAACTATTTTATGCAATTATTTGGTGACAACATTAGCTGAACATCCAGTATTTTAAAAGGTGATACTACTTCCTGGTGGTTAATTAAGCTTTATTTAGAACAACCAGATATAAAACTGGAAACCTGACTGGATTTATTATTAACCTAAGTGCAGTTCTGACAGTATTCAGGAGCTTCTAGTACTTACCCAGGAAGAATATATTTCTGGTTTTATCAAACCCTCAAATTCACCTTCTCAATTGCAGAACTTATCTTATGACACAGTACCTATCTTGTAGATGTCTGTATGTGATCAAAGGTGATTGGACTCTATTTTATACATATGTATATGGAAAACTATAGTCCCTTCCACAGTGATGATCCTTGTAGCTTTGTTTAGATGATTATGTCAGCTTTTTCCCCTTAATTTTTACCTCATCACCAATACAATTATTTGGCTATGGGCAGGGGAAATGAGGCTTCTGAGTGGTTAACTCTTCAGTATAGATACATTCCTGATAATTATATATGCTATTTGACCCCATCCCTATGTCCCTTTTAACATTATTATTTCTCATTCACCACTAAGGAAACATGGTATCTAACAGTATTCAAGTTTGGCGCTTTGTCTCAACTCTGGCTGCCACTACTCTTATCTAAACCTCCTTATTCACAATACCACAACAATTTCCAAACTAATTTCCTAGTCTCAAGTCTCTTTGCTCTCAAATCCATTTTCTGCACCACTGCCAGACTCACCATTTTCAAGGATCACTTGCAACTTGTAGTCTTATAATTACAAGCTACTGAAAAGGTACCCTGTTGTCTACTGGATCAAATCTAAACTCATCAATTGACAAAGCAAACCCCCCATAATCTAACACAACACTCCCTCTCACTAGCCAACAATTTATTGACCTTCAGTTCTGGCCCGGTGACTCCTCTTGTCATGCTATTTCAATTCCCGCAAAAGTCATGACACATTTTTATAATTTAACAATTTTTTAAGCTGCAAATTGAATATTATATTACAATAATAGAAAATACAACAGAATTCTCACAATTTCATAACAAATATTTTTTCTTTTGTCCATATAAACATAAGAAATAGTAATAGTGATATAGTGTTTGCTATGGATTGAATGTTTGTGTCCCCCTAAATTTTATACATTGAAATCTTAATGTCCAGTGTGATAGTCTTAGTAAGTGGGGCCGTTGGGAGATAATTAGATCATGAAGTTGAAGCCCTCATTAATGAGATTAGTGCCTTTTAAGAAAAGGCATGAAAGCTTGCTTTTTGTCTCTGCTCTCTGCCACGCGAGGATACAAGATGTCAGTTGCAAAACAGGAAGCATGCCCTCATGAGACACTGGATCTGCTAGTGCCTCAATGCTGTACTTCTCAATCTCCAGTGCTATGATAAACAAATTTCTGTTGTTCAAGCCATCTAACTGATGACATTCTGTTATAGAGACCTGAACTGATTAAGACAGTTCTTATCAGGTTTTATGCCCTATTCTAACATCTTTAAAAATATGACCTCTATACACAGCATTTATTTTGATTGGTTGGTGCCAGTGTCATACTGCTTGTTAAATACCTGTGCAGTGAATATCATTCTGGGGAGCAGAAGTGGTCAGAGAGGTTTTCATCTATGCTGAGTTAGAAGCATGAGGATTAAATAACATTTCAGGCAGAGGAAGTGACATGCCAAGGGGCAACAGGACCCAATAAAACAGCAAATTTGGGAAATTGCAAGAGTGCCAGTATGCTTGGGGTAAAGAGAGGGTATGGAATTGAGAAAGTATGCTTGAAAGAAATACTAGAGTCCGATTACTAAGAGCCTTAAAAATCATGAAAGTAAAGAAGGGACTAAAGTTAGGAAATTGCCTGTTCAGACTAGTATTTCAGAAACTACTTGATATGATTTGGATTTGTGTCTCCACCCAAATCTCACATCAAATTGTAACTTCCAGTGTTGGAGATGGGGCCTGGTGCAAGATGATTGGATCATAAGGGTGGACTTACCCCTTGCTATTCTCTTGATTACGAGTGAGTTCTCATGAAATCTGGTTGTTTAAAAGTGTGTAACAACTCCCTTTCTCTGTCTTTCTCCTACTCCCACCATTGCTTCCTCTTTGCATTCCACCATAATTGTAAGCTTCCTGAGGCCCCCACAGCCATGCTTCCTGTACAACTTGTGGAACTGTGAGTCAATTAAACCTCTTTTCTTTACGAATTATCCAGTCTCAGGTAGTTCTTTGTAACAATGTGAGAATGGACCAATACACTACTCCTGCAGCAGTGTGGGAAACAGATTTCAGAGATTAGGTTGCAGGCAGAAATAGTTGCATGGGGGAAACTCTCTTCTGACTCTGTCATATTTGGCTCTCTCACACTGTATCCTGTGAACAGTGTTAAGCTTTAAACACCTTTCTCAAGCACAAGTGGACTACACCATTTTTTTTTTAAATCTTTTCAGAACTAGCTCATGTGTGTCCAACAGGAGCATCCATTTCTGTTCTGTCTTCTGGTCACCTTCTAGCTTAATGTTTTCTAAGGACTGGCAATCAAAGTTAAAATAAAATCCAAAGTCCTTCCTTTGGCTTACGAGGGCCAATATGATCTTCTTCCCTGCCCATGTCCATGTGTTCATCTCATATCACTTTCATATTCACTTACCATAATCCAGTGGCACTGGTTTTATTACTATTATTTGAATAAATGAAGTATTTGGCAATAGCTGTTTTCTTATGCTTGAAATGAGATGGTATCTCATTCTGGTTTTGATTTGCGTTTCTCTAATGACCAGTAATGAGGTTTTTCATATGTTTGTTGGCCACATAAATGTCTTCTTAGAGAAGTGTCTGTTCATATCCTTAGCCCAATTTTTGATGGTGTTGTTTCTTTATTTCTTATAAATTTGTTTAAGTTCCTTGTAGATTCTGGATATTAGACCTTTTTCAGATGGGTAGATTGCAAAAATTTTCTCCCATTCTGTAGGTTGCCTGTTCACTCTGATGATAGTTTCTGACCTCTTCAAGGAGAACTACAAACCACTGGTCAAAGAAATAAGAGAGGGCACAGACAAATGGAAAAAAATAATTTCCGCTCAAGGATAGGAAGACCCAGTATCATGAAAATGGCCAGACTGCTCAAAGTAATTTATAGATTCAATGCTATTCCCATCAAGCTACCATTGGCTTTATTCATTGAATTAGGAAAAACGACTTTAAATTTCATATGGAACCAAAAAAGAGCCCATATAGCCCAGACAAACCTAAGCAAAAAGAACAAAGCTGGAGGCATCACACTACCTGACTTCAAACTATACTACAAGGTTACAGTAACCAAAACAGTTTGGTACTGGTGCCAAACAGATATATAGACCAATGAAACAGAACAGAGGCCTCAGAAATAACACCATACATCTACAACTATTTGATCTTCAGCAAACCTGATAAAAACAAGCAGTGGGGAAAGGATTTCCTATTTAATACATGTTGCTGGGAAAACTGGCTAGCCAAATGCAGAAAACTGAAACTGGACTCCTTCCTTACACCTTATACAAAAATTCACTCAAGATGGATTAAAGACTTAAATGTAAAACCCCAAAGCATAAAAACCCTAGAAGAAAACCTAGGCAATACTCTTCAGGACATAGGCATGGGCAAAGACTTCATGACTAAAACACCCAAAGCAATTAGAACAAAAGCCAAAATAGACAAATGGGATCTAATTAAACTAAAGAGCTTCTGCACAGAAAAATAAATCATACATTTTTCTGAAATGTGATTTATGTCAATCAAATGGAAATATCAGGAAAACTATTTGAGAAGAATTCACAAAACAGAGTATGCACATGATTAAGAAATACATGAAAAGTTGATAAACATTATTAGTTATCAAGAAAATGCAAATGAAACCACCATGAAATATCCTATAAATCCACCAGAATGACTAAAATAAAAATACCATATTTTGGCAAGGATATAGAGCAACTATAACTCTCTTACCTTGTAAGTGGGAGTGTAAATTGGTGCAACAACTTTGGAATACTGTTAAGTAGTATCTACTAAAGCTGAACATATGCCTACCCCATGACCCACCAATTTCACTTCGACATTTTTGCATACAACCAACACAAATGCCTACATTTTGTTCACCAAGAGACATGATTTAGAATGCTTATGGCAGCACTGTTTGTAAGATCCTCAAACTGGAAGTTTTCTATTAATAGTATAATGGATAAATATTGGTATATTTTACAAAAGGAAATAGTATATAGTAATCATAAAGAAAAACTGCAACTGTATCAAGTAACATACATAAATCTTACTAACATAATGCTGAGTGAAAATACCCAGAAACAAAACAAAAAAACCCTACTGTATTTTTCAATAATATAATGTAGCAAAACAGACAAAATTCATCTATATTAGTAGATCTTATGATAGTGGTTACCCTTAGGCCATGAGTAATGATGAAAAGGAAGCATAAGTTAGTTTCTAGAGTGCTGGTACTCTTTTATGTTTTATCTGGATACTGGTTTACATTATAGTGATAAGTCAGTGATTATTTATTAACCCATATACTTACATTATGTTCAGTTTTCTGTATGTATATTTAAAATGTAAACAAAAATTTGAAAATGTTGTTTTGAGCACCTCCTATGCTCTAGGATTTTTTAAATTGTAGAGGCACATAAAGATGAACAATCTGATGTGGTTCCTGCTCTCAGAGAGCTTACCTTTTATTTAGAGAAAATAGACAAGCAGACAATAAGTATTTACATAATAAAATAATAAAATATCAGTGTTATAATAAACATGACAAATATGGTGCCTAACTTCACTGAGTTTATTGTTCACTAGAAAAACTAGACCATTAAACTGCTAATTTCAACAAAATGTGATAAAGGTACACACTCTAAAATAAAGTGCACTATGCTAGTCTGGAGACTGCAGAAAAGAAAAATACAAGCTGAGATCTGAAGCACGAGGTAGTAGTTAGATAGAGAATGGAGAAAGATGTGTATGTTTCTAAACAAATTTAATTCCCTGAAACTCTGAAGCTAAGTTTAAAGAGAATCACTGAAACTTGAAGACCAAGGGGAAAATACAGCAGAATGGGGTACAGTGGTCATCAAGAACCCTATCATTAGGCCTTGGGGACCTAGTTCACGAACTTGTATTTTATTCTAAGTGCAATGGAAAACCAAATTTTAAGAACAGGGGTCACAAAATATGATTTACAGTCTTAAAATATCATTCTGGCTGCAAGGTGAAAAGAATACATAGCTAGATATCGGTTACACTATTGTAGTTTACCAGGATAGATGACAACTTGGGACAAAATGATAGCAATTGGACTGGGAAAATGGTTACCAGAGGCTGAAATTGATAGTGGGAAACTGGGGGGAGGTGGGGATGGTTAATAAATACAACAAGTAGTTGAAAAAATGAATAAGACCTACTGCTTGATAGCACAACAAGGTGACTATAGTCAATAATAAATTATGTACATTTTTTAAATGACTAAAAGGGTCTAATTGGATTGTTTGTAACACAAGGATAAATGATTGAGGGGATAGAAACCCCATTCTCCATGATGTGAGTATTTCACATTGCATGTGTGTATCAAAAAATCTCTTATACACCATAAATATATACACTATGTACCCACAAAGATTAAATATTTAAACACAAAAAATAAGTAGATTAATATGGAATATATTTTAAAGTTAAAGTGAACTGAATTAGTTCCCATCTTAAAAAGTGGTGAGGGAATCAGTCGTCTTTGATTGACACTTGTTTGGTACTTAAATAGCTGGATGGTGCCCATTATGTAATTCCCACCTATATATAACTGGATCACTCTCTTACTTTATTTAGGTATCTATTCAGATGTCACCTAATCAGAGTCTGTTCTTGACTTCTCTATCTATAATATTAACAATTTCCATCACTCTTTATCTCCTTACGCTTTTCATTTTCCTTCTTACCATTTATAACCTGACATTTTGTTTTTTATTTGTTGACACTTTCATCAGTAGTAGACATACTCCATAAAATCATGAACATTGTCCATTTCATTCAAGGTTATACCCATCACCTAAAATGATATCTGGCATAATATATGTACAATAAAGTTTTGCTGAGTGGATACATTTTCTGAATATATAGAATACTAATGGAGGTATAAGTTAGAAGAAAATCAAAGTTTTCATTATTTGAAATTTGAGCTATTACACATTTAAGTAGAGATCATGAGTAGGCAGTGGATCTACAGGTATGAAGGTCAGGAAGAGGTCAGGAATAGGGATATAAATTTATCAGAATATCGATGGCTTCTAAAATGGTTGAACTTCATAAAGCCATGGTGCTAGTTTGAGGCATTGCAATTTTGCTCTTGCCCACTTAGAATGCTCTTCTGAGACTTCCATGTGAAGAAGCTGGCTTAGGCTATTGGAGAATGAGAGACCACATGAAGAACTGAGTTGGCACAGCCAATGCTGGCACCAACTGCAAAATGTATGAGTGATACCACCTTGACCACTACAGCCATTATAGCTGCAACCTAACCATACAAATAAGATGGATGAAAAAAAAAAAAGAATAGTCAGATCACTAGTTTTTAAGTAATAGTAATTTGGTGTGTTTTACGGCAATAAACTTTGGAATAGTTTGCTAAATAGCAATAGCTAGCTGGAGCAGTCAACCAAGGTGAAACTGAAGAAAAACATGCAGTTAGATGAATAAATTGGAGAAAAATTGAGACAAATTTTGATGCATATATTTGGGTGGTAGAATGGATCAGAGGACAATGGAATGAATGTGCTAAATGATAAGAAACCCTAAATGACTTTAATATTCTATGATTTTACAGAGAAAGTAGGACTAGAAAAGGAGACTTAGAAGAAGTAGCCAAGGGGACAGGAGAAAAAGTAGAAAAATAAAATGTCACAGAACAAAATAAAGTAGTTCACATAAAGAGTAGTAAATTGTATGAAAAACTTCTGATAGATGAAAAGTACATGAACATTCTAAAATAATCATTATATTTAGGGGGATCACATAAACAAAAATAAATATAATATATATTATAATGAACTACTGAATGGATATATAAATTATTCAAAAAGTTTAAACTCTACATTATACAAACGTCATTGATAATTGATTTAATATGTTGGTAATCATTTTCATTTTTAAATGTATTGTTACTGTGCCCTTTACTAACTGTAATCGCCTAGTATGAAATTGCTTCTCAGAGAAAACAATATTGTGCTTAAATTATTTCATCTTGAAGGTTTTTATAGGAAAAACTAAGTTACAACTTTGAATAATTTATTTCATTAGGAAAAAAGTCTGGTACTCAAGAAGGGTAGTATGACATTTGCAATTGTTTAAATAATTTTAGTCTGACAAACATACTTCTCAGAATTCTCTCATGAAAATTTACCTTTAAATGCAAGAAATTCTTCTTTAAAGCTAAAATGTATTACCTCGTTATTTTTCTCTAAAAGTGGACAACAGAAAACTCAATTACTTGATTTTTCAAAATTTACTTTTAAATATATTTTATACATCTTAGTAATTCATAATGAATTCAAAGGGTACAGGAAATCAAATGCAACCTTATAACAAAAACACCTAGAAAAAGCCATCTAAGCATCTTGGATATGCCCCATTTGATTATTTTACACTTTTGACTCTTGTGAACATCAATATAAGGCTATAATGGAGACTAACTTACAAATATGCTGCTTCCCTTACCTGTTTACATCTGAGCATTGCTCTGTGCTACTTCTCTACTTACTCACTCTTACTGCTTTGATGTTTAATTGTCAGAAGGATATATGAATCCAGAAATACATAGACCTTTTCAAGTTACTAAATTATTGTACATTGCCTCATGATTTAAGTGAGGTTATTGATGTAAAGAAACTTATTGATGTAGCAGAAACATTTTATCCTTCTGTGTGTTGAGCATTTATAATTACTTCAACTGAAACCCAAATAGAAACACACACACACACACACAATTATCACTACATCCTCTTCAACCCTTTAATTCTAACACAGGTTCCCATAACATTCTCAGGTTTCAATGAAAAGTGTATGGGAAGATTTATAGTTGAGAATGATGAAGTTAACTTGGCATTTTCTCTATTTTTTCTCATAAATCACTGAAAAGCAAACGGTATGGAAGAAAAAAATACAAACTATATCTGCAAAGTAACTAAAAGGTGCCTCAAATTTCAAAGGCAAAAATAAGAGAAAGTCTGCAAAAGTATTAATGGGCAAGCAAAATTGAGAGGATTCAAGGAGACAGAATGCAGACCTTAGTAAAATCTGGCAAGTCAATGGCATAGCCTGAAATACAAAATCAATGTTCACTTGTTTGTCACATCAGAAAGATTGGGTGATGGTAGTAACTGAAGCTTTTCTGGGCCACATTAAACATAAAGTCTTGAGAAGCTGTGAAGATATAATGTAAATATGCAACATTTACAGGAAATTGACTACCAATAATTCAGGGAACAAAAGGAAAGATTCTGCCTACCCTGATTCTAGTTTATTGACTCTGAAAATATCACACTCATAACCCTTTGGCATCAGGAAAATATCTGAGAGTATAGATTATCATATTTCTCCCACCCTCATGCAGGTTTTCTAAATAAACTTATCTTAGGAAAAATGTAGCTCATTAAGAACTATGTAAAAATAAATAAATTTTGCTTTAAACTCTGACATATGAAATACTTAGAAGTTGTCACTCTTGTCCTTACAAGAAAAAGCTGAACACATTGAAAAAAAAAGTAATTTTGATGAACTGCAAGAGGCTGAGTGTGGACCACCATTAAGAGTGACAAACTCATGGGGATGTAATCTTTAGGGTGCATCCAGACTATTGCAGATTTTGCCTCCAGGAATTTGATGAGGTTTTCATAGCCAGAAGACAAGAAAGACTAATCTTCATTCTGGTAAAAGAGGGAAAGAGTAACCACTTTGAAATACACCCATAGAATTTTTTTTAACTTATGCTTTAAGTTCTGGGATACATGTGCAGAACGTGCAGGTTTGTCACACAGGTAACAATTTATGAATTTTTTCATGATAAAATCCTACCAAACTTTAGCAGAGCATTAGGCCACCTGGGAGAAGGGTATTTCTTTCAATCCAGAACCACCTATTCTTCCTGTTTTATCTAAAGGAAGAAAAAGCTAAGGAATATTTGGAAAATCACAGCCTAAAGTCACAGGCTTACTAAGAGACTGAGATGTAACCATAATATTATAGAATACTTCTGCTACTCTACGTCTTACTACCACACAACAGGGATCCAGTATAGTAACAGTGGATTATAGCTGAAAGAACTGCAAGATACAGATTGTCTGAGGAGAAGTACCTAGGGAAGTCCAAAGTAAGAAGGTATATAAAAACAAAGACACCAGAGGATTTTGAAGACTTTGCCACCTACAGCTACAGCAAACATTCTAAAAAGTTCAGCTACTAGCCAGGTTAACATAAATCCAAACACTAGAAGGCGTTTATCTCAGATCCTATTACCTGACACATGTCTGGCTTTAAACAGAAAATTTCAAGGCACACCAAAATACAAGCACAAAACAAAGTCTGAAGACACAAAGGATTCATTATAAATAAACTCAAATATTACAAAGATGGGATTATCAGACAGTTTAAAATAACAATGATTAATAAGTTAAAAATTATAATGGAAAAAGTAGATAATTTGGAAGAACAGATGGGTACCATAAGCAGAGAGATTAAAACTCTACAAAATAATCTTAAGGAAGTATTGAAAATAAACACTGTTACAGAAATGAAGAACGTATTGGATAAACTAGTTAGTAGAATAGACACTGCTGAGGATAGAATCAGTGAGTTGAAACAGGTCAATAAAAACTCCCAAAACTTAAACTCAAAGAGAAAAAATAACTAAAAACAAACTCAGGGCCGGGCACAGTGGCTCAGGCCTGTAATCCCAGCACTTTGGGAGGCCGAGGTGGGCAGATCACGAGATAAGGAGATCCAGACCATCCTGGCTAACAAGGTGAAACCCCATCTCTACTAAAAATACAAAAAATTAGCTCGGCATGGTGGCGAGCTCCTGTAGTCCCAGCTACTCAGGAGGCTGAGGCAGGAGAATGGCCTGAATCCGGGAGGCAGAACTGGCAGTTAGCCGAGATCGCGCCACTGCACTCTAGCCTAGGCAACAGGGCGAGACTCCATCTCAAAAAAAAAAAAAAAAAAAACTCAGAACATTAACTATGGGACAATAACAATAGATATAATTTTTCTATAATGGGAATATCAAAAGCAGAAAGGAAAATAATAATTAATAATAACTGAGAATTTTCCGGACACCAAACCACAGATCCAGGAGGCCAGAGAATATAAAACAGAAAAAATAAATAGCAAAAAAAGGGAAATCATATTCAAACACACACACACACACACACACACACACACACAAAAAAAAAAAACAAGAGAAAATCTTGATGAAAGCAAAATAAATAAAATGCCTTGCCAATAGATGGACAAATAAAGCAAATCCAATGGATTTCTCATCTGAAATCATGCAAGCAATAAAAGAGTGAAATAAAATATTTAATATAATGAAAAAAAAAAAGAAACAGCAACCCAGAATTATTTACTCAGTGAAGTTGTTCTTCCAAAGTGAAGGAGAAATAAAAACTTTTTCAGACAAACAAAAATGAGGAACTTCATCACTAACAGATCTGTCCAGCAATAAATGTTAAAAGTAGCTATTCAGAGAGCATGAAAATGATATAGATCAGAAAAGTTAATCCACAAAAGAAAGGAAAACATCAGAAAATGAATGAAGGAGAATAATATATAACACAACTTTCCTGAAAGCAATAATAATAATGTACTGGATGATTATAGTATATGGATAAGTGAAATGAATGACAGCAACATTGCAAGGGATGGGAGGGAGGACTTGGGGATACTCTGTTAGAATGTATCTAAAGTATAAAATGATAAAGTGTTATGTGATACTGAACTTAGTTAAAACTACATATTGCTAACTCTAGGGCAACCACTGAAAACAGTTTTTTTAAAAGTTGAAACTGATATGTGAACAGGGAGATAAAATGAGTTCATCTAAGATTTTTAATTTGAACCATAGAAGGCAGAAAATAAGAAAAAAAATGCAATAAATAGAAAATAGTTATACATATAGTACTTATTAATATGAATCTATCAATAACTTTAAATGTGAACAGACTAAAATATACCAATTAAAAGACAGACACAATCAGAGTGAATAAAAAACAAGGATCATGTATATATCGTCTACAAGAATCTCAGCTTAATATAAAGCCACAAATAGGCTGAAAGTGAAGTAATGGAGAACTATATACTATGTTAATACTAATCAAAGGAAAGCCTGGATAGCTATATTAATTTCATATAAAGCAGACATGAGAACAAGGATGATAAACAGGAATACAAAGTGCCATTTTATAATGAAAAAGGGGCCAATTATCCAAAAAGTCTAAACAATGCTATGTGTATGCACCTAAAAACAGTGTCAAAATATGTGATGCCAAAAAACTGTTAGAAATGCAAGAAGAAATAAATAAATGTACTATTATAGTTGCTTGGAAACATCAACATCCTCTCTCAGTAATTGATACATCAAACAGAAAGAAAACAGGAATTGACCTAAACGGAAGTATCAAACAATTTGATATAATAGACACAAAGACATACTCCATCCAACAACAGTAGAATGCACATTCTTCTCAGGTTTGCACAGAACACTCACCAAAAAACACAACATTCTTGGTAATAAAACACCTCTTAACAATTTTTTAAAAATAAAAATCATAAAATTATGTTTTCAGACCACAATGGAATTAAGCTAGAAATAAATACCATAAAGATAGCTGAAAAATCTGCAAGTATCTGGAGATTTAACAACACATTTCTAAATAACACAAAGACCAAAGAAGAAAACTGAAGAAAAAAATAAAATATTTTGAGTGACATTAACATAAAATTATAGACTAACAAAATTTGAGAGATGAAGTAAAAATAGTGCTTAAATGGAAGTGTATGTCACTAAATTGATATAACAGAAAAGAAGAAAGATATAGAATCAATAATCTAAGCTTCCACCTTAGAAAACTCAAGAGGAAGTCAAATTATCCCTGTTTTCAGACCACATGATCCTATATCTAGGAAATTTCATAGTCTCAGTCCAAAAGCTCCTTAATCTGATAAACAACTTCAGCAAAATCTCAGAATACAAGATGAATGTGCAAAAATCACAAACATTCCTATATACCAACAACAGTCAAGCCAAGAGCCAAATCACAAATTCAATCCCATTCAAAATTGCCACACACAGAATAAAATAAAATAACTAGGAATACAGCTAACGAGGGACGTGAAAGATTTCTACAAGGAGAACTACAAATCATTTCTCAAAGAAATAAGAGATGACATATATGAATGGAAAAACATTCCATGCTCATGGATAGAAGAAATCAATATTGTTAAAATGGCTATACTGCCCAAAGCAATTTATAGATTCAATGCTATGTCTATTAAATTACACTGACATTCTTCACAGAACTAGAAAAAGAAAATTATTTTAAAATTTATGTGGAACCAAAGAAAGGCTGAAGGCGGTG
>NW_012103266.1:947639-957322 GCF_000951045.1 Mandrillus leucophaeus | reverse complement strand
TGATGGGTGCAGCACACCAACATGGCACAAGTAGACATATGTAACAAACCTGCACGTTATGCACATGTACCCTAGAACTTAAAGTATAATAATAATAATAAATTAATTAAAAAAAAAACCCTGGAGGAAAATCTAGGTAATGCCATTCTGGACATAAGAATTGGCGCAGATTTCATGATGAAGACACAAAAGGCAATTGCAACAAAAACAAAGATTGACAAATGAGGTATCATTAAATTAAGGAGCTTCTGCACAGCAAAGGAAGCTATCAACAGATTAAATAGAGAACCTACAGGAGGGAGAAAATGTTTGCAAACTATGCATCTGAAGAAGATCTAATATTCAGCATCTATAAGGAACTTAAACAAATTTACAAGAAAACAAAACAAAACAAAAATTAAAAATTGGCCAAAGGACATGAACAAACACTTTTCAAAAGAAGACATAAATGTGGCTAACAATCATATGAAAAAATGCTCAACATCACTGACCATTAGGGAAATTCAAATCAATACCACAATGAGATACCATCTCACACCAGTCAGAAAGGCTTTTATTAAAAAGTCAAAAAATAACTGTTGAGGCAGTGGAGAAAAAGGAACACTTATACACTGCTGGTGGAAGTGTAAATGAATTCAACCATTGTGGAAGACAGTGTGGTGATTTCTCAAGGATGTAAAAAGAGAAATACTATTCAGCTACAGAAATAATTATAATAATTCTCTAGTATGTCTTTCAGATAGTAGAAGCAGAGGGAACATTTCTAATTTATTCTTTGCTATCATTACTGTAATACCAAAACTAGATAATGATATTACAGGAAAGAAAAATTATAAGATGAATTTCTCATGAACATAAATACATAAAAGCAAAAATCCCCAACAAAGTATTAGTGAATTAAATCCCACAATGTATCAAAATAATTAGGCATCATGAGTAAGTGGGATTTATTTTAAATATGCAAGACTGGGATTTATTTTAAGTATGCGAGACTGGGACTTATTTTAAGTATGCAAGACTGGTTAAACATCCAAAAGTAAATCAATATATTCTACCACATCAATAGGCCAGAGGAATAAAAGTCATATGATCATATAAATAAATGTAGAAAACACATATGACAAAATCCAACACTTACTCATGATTTCATCTTTGATGAAGGAAATTAAAGAAGGTCTACATAAATAGAAAACTATTTATTGTTATAAGAGTGAGAAATTTGATATTGTTAAATGTCACCTTTTCCCAACTGTATATACAGATTTAGTGCAATACAAATCAAAATCCCAAGCTATTTTGTACACATGGACAAATTGATTCTAGTAGAAGTTTTATAGAACGCGATATGGGTAATTTATAAAGAGGTTAAATTGATTCACAGTTCCACAGGCTATAAAGGAGGAATGGTTGTCGGGGCCTCAGGAAACTTACAGTCATGGAAGAAGGGCAAATGGGAAGCAACCATATCTTCACATGGTGACAGGAGAGAGAGAGATAGAAGGGGAAAGCACTACGCACTTTTAAACTACATGATCTTATGAGAATTCATTCACTATCACAAGAATAGGGAGGGGGAAGTCTGCCCCATGATTCAATCACCTTCTTTCAGGCCCCTCCTCCAAAGCATGGGATTGCAACTCAACATGTAATTTGAGTGGGGACACAAAGCCAAACCATATTATTCCAGCACTGGCCTATCACAAATCTCATGTCTTTCTTACACTTCGAAACACAATTATGCCTTCCCATCAAACCCCCAAAGTCTTAACTCATTCCGGCATTAACTCAAAAATCCATGTCCAAAGTCTCATCTGAGACAAGGCAAGTCCTTTCTGCCTATGAGACTGTAAAATAAAAAACAAGTTAGTTACTTTCAAGATACAATGGGGATACGGGCATTGGGAAATGGTCCTATTCCAAAAGGGAGAAATTTTCCAACACAAAGGGGTTACAGGCCACATGCAAGTCTGAAGCCAGCAGGGCAGTCATTAAATCTTAAAGTCCCAAAATAATCTCCTTTGATCCCATGTCTCACATCCAGATCACACTGATGCGAGGGGTGGGCTCCCAAGGTCATGGGGAGCATAGTCCCTGTGGCTCTGCAGCATACAGCCCCTGTGGCTACCTACATTGACTGGCGTTGAGTGCTAGTGGCTTTACCAGGTGCAAAGAGCAAGCTGTTTGTGGATCTACCATTCTTCTCACAGCTTCACTAGGCAGTGCCTCAGTGAGGACTCTATGTGGGAGCTCCAACCACACATTTCCATTCGGCACTGCCCTAGTGAAGGTTCTCCATGAGGGCTCGAGCCCTGCAGCAGACCTCTGCCTGGACATCCAGATGTTTTCATACATTCTCTGAAATCCAGGTGGAGGCTCCCAAACCTCAACTCCTGCTTTCTGTGCACCTGCAGGCTCAGCACCACATGGAAGCCATGAAGACTTGGGGCTTGCACCCTCTGAAGCAATGATCCAAGCTGTACCTTGGCCCCTTTTAGCCACAGCTGGAGCTGGAGTTGCTGGGACACAGGATGTCACGTCCCAAGGGTGCTCAGAGCAGCAGGGCCCATGAAACCACTTTTTCCTCTTAGACCAATGGGTCTGTGATGGAAGGGGCTATCTGAAATGTCCTGGATGCATTTTTCTCATTATCTTGGCCATTAACATTTGACTCCTCTTTACTTATGCAAACTTCTGCAGCCGGCTTGAATTTCTCCCTGAAAAATGTTGTGGTTTTTTTTTTGTTTTTTGTTTTTGTTTTTTTCCTTTTTTACCACATGGTCAGGCTTCAAACTTTCCAAACTTTTATGCTCTCCTCTCCATTTAAATACAAGTTCCAGTTTCAGATAATCTCTGTTCATGTATATGACCGTGAGAAGCAGCCTGGTCACACCTTGAATGCTTTGCAGCTTAGAAATTTCTTCTGACAGATACCCTAAATCATCTCTCTCAAGTTCAAAGTTCTACAGATCTTTAGAGAAGAGACATAATGCCCCCAGGCTCTTTGATAAAGCATAGCAAGAGTGACCTTTATTCCAGTTCCCAATAAGTTCTTCATCTCCATCTAAGACCAGCTCATCCTGGACTTCGCTGTCCATGTCACTAACAGCATTTTTGTCACAACCTTTCAACAAGTCTCTAGGAAGCTCCAAACTTTCCCCCATCTTCCTTCTTCTTATGAGCCCTCCAAACTGTTCCAAACTCTGCCCACTACACAATTCCAAAATCACTTCCACATTTTCAGATATCTTTATAGTAATGTCCCACTTCTCTGGTATCACTTTTCTGTATTAGTCGGTTTTCACACTGCTATAAAGAGCTACCTGAGACTGGGTAATTTATAAAGAAAAGAGGTTTAATTGACTCAAAGTTTCATAGACTGTACAGGAGGTATGGCTGGGGACAAATCCTCAGATGGTGGCAGGAGAGAGAGAGAGTGAAGGAGGAAGTGCTACACACTTTTAAACAACCAGATTTCATAAGATCTCAGTCACTGTCATAAGAACAGCAAGGGGGAAGTCTGCCCCATTTTTCAACCACCTCACAGTAGGCCACTATTCCAACACCTGGGGTTTACAATTCAACATGAGATTTTGGTGGGGACACAAAACCAAACCATATCAGAATCCTGTTCCCATTGCTTATTATTGTCAACTTTGTCAAAGATTGGAAGGCTACAGGTGTGTGGCTTTACTTCTATGTTTCTCTAACCTGCTCCATTGGTTTATAAGTCTGTTTTTGTATAAGTATTATGCCATTTTGATAACTGTAGCCTTGACGAATAGTTTGAAGTTGGGTAATGTGATGCCTACACTTTGTTCTTTTTGCTTAGAATTGCTCTGTCTATTCAGGCTTTTACTAGGTTTCATGTAAATATTAGAATAGTTTTTTCTAATTCTGTGAAAAATGACATTGGTAGTTTGAAAGGAATAGCAGCATGGCCATTTTAACAATATTGATTCTTCCTATCTGTTAGCATGAAATGTTTTTCCATTTTATTTTTGTCATCTTTGATTTCTTCAAGTAATGTTTTGTAACTCTCCTTGTAGGGACCTTTCACCTCCTGGGTTAGTTGTATTCCTGATTTTTTGTTTTTGTTTTTTTTTGTTTTTTGATTTTTGTGTTTTTGTAGCAATTGTGAATGGGACTGCATTCCTGATTTGGCCCTCAGCTTGAACTATATTGGTGTATAGAAATTCACTGATTTTTGTACATTGATTTGTATCCTGAAACTTTACTGAATTTTATCAATTCAAGGATCATTTGGGCAGAGAATGGGCTATTCTAGGTATAGAATCATACCATCTGTGAAGACATATTTTTACTTTCTATTTTGATGACTTTTATTTCATTCTCTTGCTTGATTGATTTGGTTATGACTTCTGGTACTATGTTGAATAGGAGTGGTGAGAATTGGCATCCTTGTCTTGTCCCAGTACTTAAGGGAAATGCTTCCACTTTTCACCTTTTCAGTATGACATTGGATGTGGGTTTGTCAAGGACATCTCTTATTATTTTGAGGTATGATCCTTCAATTCCTAGTTTTTTGAGAGTTTTTAACATGAAGAAATTTTGAATTTTTATCAAATGCCTTTTCTGCATCTGTTGAGATGGTCACATGGCTATTGTTTTTAGTTCTGCTCATTTGATGAATCACATTTATTGATTTGCATATGTTTAACCAACCTTGCTTCCCAGAAATAATGCCTATCTGATTGTGGTAGATTAGCTTTTTGATGTGCTGCTGGATTTGGTTTCTAGTATTTTGTTGTGAAGTTTTGCATCTATGTTCAACAGGTGTATTGATCTGAAATTTTCTTCTTTCATTGTGTCTCTGACAGGTTTTAGGGGAAACCTAGCTAAAATATAAAGACACAAATAGGTTAAAAGTGAAAACAAAGACAAAGATATTCCATGCAAATTATAAACAAAAGAGATGGCTACACTAATATCAGACAAAATAGACTTTATGTCAAAAACTTTTAGAAGATAAAGAACATTAATAAAAGTGTTCATTTTTAAGAAGATATAAGAATATAAATACATAGGCATGAAACATTAAAGCTCAAAAAATAAAGTGAAATTAACAAAATTGAAGCAAGAAACAGATAGCTCTGCAATAATGGTAAAAACCTTTAATTTTCACCTTCAATAATACGTAGAACAACTGGAGAGAAAATCAGTAAGAGAATACAGGACTTGAACAGCACTATAGACCACTTAGATCTAACAAACTTATACAGAACACTTCATGCAACGGCAACAGAGTACAGATTTTTCTCAACTGTACATGAAAAACTCTCTAGTATAGATCATGTTAGGCCACAAAACAAGTCTTTCTAAATTTTAAAAGATTTAAATCATACAAAGTATTTTTCCCAATCACTATGAATTAAAACCAGAAACCCATAGCAGAAAGAAAACTGAGAAATTCACAAATATGTGAAAGTTAAGCAGCATAGTCTTAAATAGCAAATGGATAAAAGAAAAATTCACAAGGGAAATTGGAAAATACATTGAGAAAATTAAAAATGAAAACACATCATATCAAAATTTATTGGATGCAGTAAAAGCAGTGCTATGAAAATATTTATGGCTGTAAATACTTAGATTAAAAAAGAAGAAATATCTCAAATAAACAACCTCTAGTTCCCCAAGGTACTAGAAAAAGAGGAGCAAATTAAACACAAGGTTAAGAGAACACAGAACATAAAAAACTTATATAAATAAAATAGACAATATGAAGCCAATAGAGTAAATTAATCACTATGTTCTTTGAGAAAAAATAATAATATGACAAATCTATAGACAGATTAAGTGATAAAAAGAAATAATTGTCAAATAACTAAAATCAGAAATGAAACTTGGGTCATTACTACTAATTTTACATAAATAAAAATGATTATAAAAGAGTGTTATGAAGAATTGTATATCAACAAATTGGATTACCTAAATGAAAGCGACAAATTTCTAGATAAACATGGCCTACCAAGACTAAATATTTTTGTAAAAGATAGGAAATCTGAATGCACCTGTAACTAATAATGATATCAAATCAGCGATAAAGAAAAACCTTCTAACAAAAAAAAGTCTAAAATCTGATGGCTTCACTGGTCAATTGTATCAAACATTTAAAGAATTAACACCAATATGTCATAAAATCTTCCTCAAAATTGAACAAGAAAGAATACTTCTTAACTCATTCTATGAGGGCAACCTTACCTGATACCAAATCAAGGCAAAGACTGTAAAAGAAAACCACAGACCAACAATCCTTATGAATGTTTATTCAAAAACTCTAAAAAAATTTTGTAAACCAAATTCAACAGCACATTCAAATAATTTATTACTGTAATGCAATGATGGTTCAACATACATAAATCTTATACCACATTAACAGAATGAAGAAAAACAAAATGGTCATCTTAATTAATATATAAAAAACATTTGACAAAATTTAACACATTTTCATGATAAAAACACTCAACATACTTGAAATTGAAAGAAACTACACTGACATAATAAAGGTCATATATGAAAACTCCACAGCTAACATTTTGCTCAAATGTAAAAGACTGGAAGCCTTTCCTCTAAGATCAGGAACAAGACAAGCCTGATTTTGTCACTTCTATTCAACGCAGTATTGAGATTTCTAGGCAGAGTAATTAGGCAAGAAAATAAAAGGCATACAAAAAGTTGTGTAATCTCTGATTACAAATAACATGATCCTCTATGTCTACATACCCTAAACATTCCACAAAAATGTTTTGCACTAATAAAACAATTAGGCAAATTTGTAGTACACAAAATAAGTTGCTTTTCCATACATTAAAAATAATCTGATTAGAAAGTTATAAAAACAATTCCATTTACAACAGCATCAAAAATAATAATATTCTTAGGAATAAATTTAACAACAGACATGAAGGTCTTGTACACTGAAAACCAGAAAATATTGTGGAAAAAAATAAAAACATAAAAAAATTTAAAAATTCGTTTATTTATTTGAGGGTATAATCTTGTAAAGATGTTGATACCATCCAAAGAGAGGTGAATAATCAATGAATCCTTCTCAAAATCCCAAAGACATTGTTGCAGAAATAGAAAAATAATCCTAAAATTCATATGGATGCTTAAGGGACCTGGAATAGCCGAAACAATGTTGAAAAAGAACAAAGTTGGAGGTCTCATACTTCCTGATTTCAAATATTACTATAAATGACAGTAATCAAAACAGTGTGTTACCAGCATAAAAACAGATATACAAAACACCAGAATAATATAGAGAGCCCAGACATACACCCTTGCATATATAGTCACGATTTTTGATAATAATTCTAAGACCATTCAATGGGGAAATAAGTTTTTCAACAAATTGTGTGTGGGAAAACTGGATATCCACATGAAAAATAATTAAGTTAGACCCTTAACTTACACCACAGACAAAGAAAATTGATCAAAGACCTACATTTAAAAGCAAAAACTATGAAACTCCTAGAAGGAAATAATATGGGAAACCTTAATGACATTGTGTTTGGCAACAATTTCTTGGCTATGATACCAAAAGCATAGGCAATAACACAACAAAAACAGGTAAGTTGGATTTCATCAAAATAAAATACATTTGTGCATCAAATGACACTATCAAGAGAGTAAAATGTCAATGCACAGAATAGAAGACAATATTTGCAAATCATATATCTGGTAAAGACTTAACATTCAGGATATATAAAGGACTCCTACAAGTCAACAGTAATAAAGCAAGCAACCCAATTCAAAAATGGGCAAATGACTTTAATAGACATTTCTCTAAATAAGATATACAGATGACCAATAAGCATATGGAAAGATGCTCTACATAACTACCTATCAGCAAAATACAAATTAAAACTACAATGATATAGCACTTTGCATCCATTAGAATGTCTATTATCAAAACCAAAGAAAATAATAAGTGTTGGCAAAGATGAGGAGAAACTGGAACTCATGAAATGCTTGTGGGGATGTTAAATGGTACTGTTACTGTGGAAAACAGTTCCTCAAATAATTAAACATAAAATTAACATAGACAACAGTAATTTCACTTTTGTCTATATAAGCAAAAGACATAAAAGTAGTGACTTGAGTAAATACTGGCACACTTATGTTTATGACAGTATTATTCACAATAGTAAAGAAATGGAATCAACCCAAATGCCTATAAATGGATGATTGGATAAGCAAATTATGGCCTATCCATACAATAGAACATTATTGAACCTTAACAAGGAAGGAAATCTGGACAATTGCTACTACATGGATGGATCTTGAAGACATTATGCAAAGTGAAATAAACCAGACAAAAAAGGACATATATTTTATGATTTTAGTTTAATATAAAGTTCCCAAAGTAGGCAAATTCATAGAACCAGAAAACAGAATGGTGTTGCCAAGAGCCAAGAAGGGGGAATGAAAAGTTATTCTTTAATTGGCACAGAGTTTCAGTTTGAGAAGACGAAAAGGTTCTAGAGCTGGATGGTGTAATGGTTAATATAAAGTGTTAACTTGATTGGATTGAAGGATACAAAGTATTGTTTCTAGGTGTGTCTGTGAGGGTGTTGCCAAAGGGATTAACATTTGAGTCAGTTTACTGGGAGAGGCAGACCCACCCTCTATCAGGGTGGGCACCATCTAATCATCTGCTAGTGCAGCTAGAATAAAGCAAGCAGAAGAAGTTGAAAAACAGCAGACTTGCTGTCTTCTGGCCTTCATCATTCTCCCATACTATTTGCTTTCTATTGTCAAACATCAGACTCCAAGTTCTCCAGCTTGTGGACTCTTGGACTTACACCAGTGGTTTGCCAGTGGCTCTTGGGCCTTTGGCCACAGACTGAAGGCTGCACTGTTGGGTTCCCTACTTTTGAGGTTTTAGGGCTTGGACTGATCCACCACTGGCTTCCTTCTTCCTCAACTTGCAGATGGCCTACTGTGGGACTTTACCTTGTGATCATGTGACTCAGCTATCCTTAATAAGGTCCCTTTCATATATACATATATCCTATTAGTTCTGTCCCTCTAGAGAACCCTACTATATGGTGTTCATGGTTGCACAAAAATGTGAATGTACTTAATGTCATTCATTGAACACCACACTTAAAATGGTAAAAATTGTTAATTTTATGTTATGTGTATTTTAACAATAACAAAACATAACTGCAGATTTGATATTGCACAGAGCATGACACAGCGTGATTAAATAAGAATTCAATTAAAAAATTAGCTAAAGAGAGTCTAAATTTATGGAAATCAAGCAACACAATACTAGTCAATTCATAAGTTAATCAATAAATCAACATAAATCTTAAAATATTTTAAAGTAAATGATTATAAAAATATGACAGGTCACAATGTGTGAGATGTAACAAAAGCTGAGAGATTATTTATAGCTTTTAATGTATAGTTTAGAAAAAAAAAAATTATCTCTGTTTCCAAACTAAAAACAGCAGAAAAAGCACAGCAAATAAAACTTAAGAAAAATAAAGGAGACTAAGAAACTCAATCAAAACAGAAATTATAACAATTGGTCTCTCAGACCACAGTGCAATCAAACTAGAACTCAGGATTAAGAAACTCAATCAAAACCGCTCAACTACATGGAAACTGAACAACCTGCTCCTGAATGACTACTGGGTACATAACGAAATGAA
>NW_012103266.1:915646-944184 GCF_000951045.1 Mandrillus leucophaeus | reverse complement strand
TGGGTGCAGCACACCAACATGGCACAAGTAGACATATGTAACAAACCTGCACGTTATGCACATGTACCCTAGAACTTAAAGTATAATAATAATAAAAAATAATTTAAAAAAGAAAAAGAAAGGAAAAAGTAATGTAATTGTAATATCAGAAATGTAAAACAGATATACAATAGAGAAAATTCAACAAAAGCAAACATTTATTATTTTATAATATTAATAAAATTAATAAATCAAAAGAAAGATTGACCACAAAAAAGACAATGCATGGATCACCAATATCGGAAATGAAATAAGATTCATCTATAGGATCCTGAATACATTAAAGGATAAAAAGAGCACATTATAAGTAACTTTACGTTAATAAAGTTGACACATTAAATAAAACGAAAAAAATTAAAGAGATAATTTGCTAAAATGAATACAAAAAGAAATAGTTTAAATAGTAAGATGATTTACTAAAGAAATTAAATCTGCAGTTAGACAAAGAAAATTCTAATCCTGAATGGTTTCACTGGTAAACTCTTCCAAACATGCAAGAAAGAAATAATAAGAATCTTACACAAATTCTTACAGACAATAGAAATTAAAAATAAATACTTTCCAACAGTTTGTATGAAGCTAGTATAACCATAATATGAAAACCTGACAAAGATATTTCAAGAAAGGGAGACTATTGGCCATATTAAACTTGGATGTAAAAATTCAAAATATTAGCAAATATAATCCAGCGGTACATATACAGCATAGTGCATCATGACCAAGTAAAATTTATTCAGAGAATGCTAGGTTGGTTTAACATTTGAAAATCAATCACTGTAATTCTGCACATTAACATAATAAAGGAGAAAACATAAGATTATCTCCATAGATGCAGATAAAATATTGAGAACATTGGACAGCTATTTATGGTAAAATCTTCAGAAAATTAGAAGAAAGACATTTTTTTTAATGTGGTAAGTAATGTACAATAAAATTTAAAGATATTATCCATTTTAGTGGTAAAATGTTAAAACTACTTGAGGTTACTACTAATCAAAGATGCCAACCATTATCCCTTCTATTTATTATTGAATAGAGATTGTAGTCAATGCAATAAGACATTGAAAAAAATAATAGAAGAATCACAGATAACTTGTCAGTATACGTATGAAATCTTTAAAAATCTGTAAATTATTAGAATTAATAAAATAATAAAGTCAAGTCAAAGAGTACAAGATTAATACAAAATATCAGTTTTTCCATATATTGGCAAAATAAATAGGAAATTATATTTTTAAAATGCCATTTAAAATATAAAATATTAAATATCTTGTTAATAGTTCTACAGAAAGATACACAAGAATTCTACACTAAAAACTACAAAATATCACCAAGAAAAACTGATGACAACCTGAATAAATCCAAGGTCATGAATAAGAGGACTTGATACTGTTATAATGTCAGTTCTCCAAAAATTTATCTATAGAGTCCAATCAAAATCTCAACAGGCTTTTTATTGTGTCCAGTAAGCTGATTTTAAAATTTATATGGAAATGGAAATGGCAAAGAATAACCAAGGCAATCTGAAAGAACAAAGCTGGAGAATTTATACTACAAAAGTCATGGCCTCTTATCGAAATTTAATAAAGTTTAATATTGACAGAAGAATAAACAAATAGAACAACGGACAATCTAAGAGGGTCCACAAATAGAAGCATACCTGTATCGATCATCTAGTATATGATAAAGTTGAAACTACATAGCACTGTGGAAAGTATGGTTTTTCAGTTAATGATTTACAGGGTCAATATGATATCCAACATAGGGATTAATTTTTGCTCTTACATGACATCATAAGAAGGCCAGATAAACAGAAGACCTAAATATCAAAGAATTTCCATAAAAATAGAAAAAAGACACCTTTATGACCTTGAAGTAGACACATATTTTCAAACAAGACACTAAGATTACCAATGATAAATAGAAAATTGATAAATTGGACTATATTATGACTTAAAACTTCTGTTCATCAGAAGATGCCAATAAGAAGAATGAATAGACAACCCACAAAGTGGGAAAAGGTATTCACAAAACATATTCCCCTCAAAAAAGGTTTAGATCCAGAATATATAAAGAGCTTTTATCAAATAAATAGGAAAAGAAAAAAATTTTTTTTAAATGAGCAAACAACTCAAATAAGTACCTTATAGAAATATTTAAATTGGGAGTGGGTGCTGAGCTTCATTAGTCATCAAGAGAAATTAAAATTAAAACCAGAACTTTATAACACTACATACCCTGTGGAATGGCTAAATTGAAAAATAAAAATGATGGTGTTGTGAACATTCTTATTCTACTAATTTGGTGGAAATACACAATTTATCTGTTGGGTATACACTTATTAGTGTAAAGACTGTCTCAAAAGTACACATATGTTATTTTTTGTATAAATTTCCAAACTGTTTTCCAGTGTTCATACCAACTTGCCTTCCCACAGTTTATGAGAGTTCTAGTAGCTCTTGAAATGTGTCTCGATAGCATTCATAATAAGCAAGCAGTAGATAAATGGATTATAGTATGTTCACAAAACGGAATGTTATCAAGCAAGGAGAATGAACAAATTGCAACTACACACAAAAATATGGTTGAATCTTATAAACATAATATTATGTAAAAGAATCTAGGCACAAAAGATTACATATTGTGTTATTTTATTAATATAGAGTTTAAAAAACTAATCTGCATTTTTAGAAGTCAGGTTAGTGATTACCTTGATGGTGGAGTGAGAGAAGTGTATAGTGATCAGAAGTATAAATTTTGGTAGGTGCAAAGAAGTATGGAAAAGGTTAAAACATTGGTGGAAAGTAAGAATGTGAGCACCGACTTCGGTGTCACAGAGAAAAAACAGCCCAGGTTTTGGGTTTATACCAAAAGGGATCTAAATCTTCACTCTTTTACTAGCTGGTTAACCCTAAGCAAGTTACTTAACACTCTAATATCCAGGTATTCACTTATTAACACAGAGATGAGAATTCATACTTTACATTGATTTTCTGTGCATTAAGGAAAATAGAACTTAGGTAAAAAGAACTTAGTTTCATGGTTGGCATATGATAAATTGTCAACAAATGGTAGCCGTTACTATTTTTGGTAACAGAAATTAACGTGTCACACAGAGTAGAATAATGTTAACCTGGTCCTGTCTGTTGTAAATGATGTGTGCTGTAGAGAAAAGAGCTATCTGGATAGATAAACTGCAACTAGAGTGTAAAGAACAGGAATAAAACTTGATATTTTAGGCACTGGAAAGCCATTGTAGATTTTTAAGCACGAGGACAACATAATTCATTCTTGTGTTTTATTGCAAGGTTGTTCTGGCAATGAATACACAGAGGAGACTGGAAAGTAGGCAGTGGCTTCTGAAGTTTAAGTTGGTAAAAGAAACTTGCATGGAAATCCAGGTTGACTATAATCAATCCTAAAATTAAGATTATGATAAGGTAAATACAGCGGTAAGACAAATATATATTTGGAGGAAGAATCAACAGAGTTCCTTGAAAGATTATATTAAAAAGATGACAGAGATTAAATCTACTGAGGTGACTCTGTAGTTACTAATGTGGTAGCATAATTTTGTCATTTATAAAAATGTAGAAAATAATAGGTAATTTTGAAAAAGATGCTAATTTTATTTTGGAGCATATGGAATTTGAAGTGATTAGCCAGGAGTGGGTTTTCTATAAGCTGTCAACAAAAGGATTTTCACATAAACCTCCTTTATGTATGTGTGTATCTTATTTTTCGCTGTTTTGCATTCTGTCAAGTTCTTGCTATTATTTTCAACAGCTTTTACTCCAGGGTTTTCTGCTGAAGATGACTTGGAAGGTCAAGCTGTATAGATTTGGTACATTTTACATGTGAAAATTAGATCTGAATTACCATGAGGAACTACTTAGAGAGGAAGCCCCAAAGACTGCTTATTTGTGCCCAACCAGCCAGCTCCTGCAGAGCATGTCTTTACTACAACTCCAAAGGAATTGTGTCAAGAGTTGAAGATCCCACTGTCACATCTTACATTCAACATGAATAATGAAAGCTGCTTCCAATTCCAGATTGCACAGTCTGATTCCAAAATCATGAATATTTTCCCCATTAGTTGCTACCAAGGTAAACTTCATTTAAAATTGGTTTATAGACTGACTTCAAGAAACATAATGTAATGATGCATGATGAGCTAAACGAATGGATAGCAGATATTCTCTTCACATACAACTAATAATTCTTGGTAAAAATTTTCAGTTTCAGGAAACAATGAGCATATCTCTCCCTCTCCCCTCAACCAAGTCTTTCTCTTTGTTTCTCTGTCTGCAAATCAGAGAAAAACTAAATTTCTCATAGGAGTGCCACCAAAACAATAAGGCTGATTGATATCAAGAATTCATCCAGAGTTTATCCTACAATGACAATATGCTATGTGTTGCTTGAGAAGCTTAAAGTACAAAGATAACTACTTCCACTTTAAAAAGTCCTTCAGTCATTCCATGAAATGAGATTCCCTGTTGACAGAACAGAACCATTATTGACACTCAAAGAGAGCCATCTATACATCTAAGTGGTGCATGAGTATGTATAAACCCTATAATATATATACTCATCAGATAGGCATGCTTACATCTCAGCAAAAACTGTCATAGTCATTAAAATCAGCTTGGGAGGATTTTTTTTCCTTGCCTCTTAGTGAGATTTTTTGCTCTATTGGTGCAATGGAAACAATTCTTGTGCTATCCAATCCAATCTCTTTTACCTACTCCATCACCACCACCAGAGACCACTCATTATCTGTAGCCTAAAACTGTATGTTTACCTTGGGGTTCACGGTTCTTTACCAAATTACTTTAAATGTTTACCTTTTTATCTAGTATAAATAACTGATTCCAACATTTGATAATGAGTATTAATATTGAAATAATTTAAACAATGACATAGGATTCTACCCCACTCCCTTTCAAAAGGCAGTACCACTATTTTGTTCTATCTGTTCATTTTCTTTGGATGAGTCTGTGTCTGTGACAAAACCACCCTTCTTCTTTCTCCAATAAAATTGCTAACACAACATTTATATTTTTTTCTGGCTTTAGCATAGCTACTTACCTGTTATAGGATAGGATGAAGAAAACTTGGAGGACTGGGATCTGAAACAAACTCTGCACCTGGATGAGAAACACACATTTGGACCAACTCAGTCAATAGTGCTGAGAACACAATCCATCATCCAATGTATAGCATTCAAAGTGAATAATAGCTATACTCTGAAACCTAGGCAAGCATGCCTGTAGGCAGCCATGTGCTTCAACTAATGGATGGATAACCACTGTAGGGTAGTGACACTCAAAGTCTGGGTAAGCAAGAGGCAGAGTGGAAGTTAGCCAATGGATAGTAGGGCTATAGTCACCGTGCTAAGGTTCAGTAACTGGAATTAAGGCAAGAAGATAGAAATCAGAGCAAAGGCAAGACCCAGATACAAGAGTATTAGGCAGGCTACAATGCCAAATGACTCAAGCACAAGAATACGAACTAAATAATATACTTTAAAAAGTCAGTTAGAATGGAGGAAGTTCACCTGTAGTAGGGGTAAAGTGACTAAGTCTCAGAGTGCTGAAAAACAGCTATTTGTACATGTTATCATCTGGATAGAATTTGTCCTAGAGAAACTGATAGGAGTGAACGTACAGGAAGGCTAATTTTTTAAGATAGGGGTCAGAAAAAATTTTCTGTAAATGGCCCAACAGCAAATATTTTAGACCTAAGGACAACGCAGTTACAACTATTACACTCTGCCATCACAATGGGAAAGCAAGCATTGGTGTAAACAAACAAACTTCTATGACTGTTTTTTAAATTTTAATTTAAGTTCTGGAATACATGTGCATAACATGCAGATTTATTACATAAGTATACATGTACCATGCTAGTTTGCTGCACTTATCAACCGGTCAGCTAGGTTTTAACCCCACATGCATGAGGTATTTGTCCTAATGCTCTCCCTCCCCTAGTCCCCCACTCCCAGACAGGCCCAGGTGTGTGTTATTCCTCTCCTTGTGTCCATATGTTCTCATTATTCAACTCCCACTTATGAGTGAGAACAAGCAGTGTTTGGTTTTCTGTTTCCGTGTCAGTTTACTGAGAATTATGGCTTCCAGCTTCATCCATGTCCCTGCAAAGGACATGATCTCATTTCTTTTCATGCCTGCATAGTATTCCATGGTGTATATGTGCTACATTTTTTTAATCTAGTCTATCATTGATGGGCATTTGGACTGGTCCAATGTCCTTGCTATTGTAAATACTGCTGCAACAAATATGCATGTGCATGTGTCTTTGGAGTAGAATGATTTATAATGCTTTGGGTATATATCCCAGTACTGGGATTGCTAGGTCAAATGGTATTTCTGGTTCTAGATCCTTGAGGAATTGCCACACTGTCTTCCACAATGGTTGAACTAATTTACATTCCGAACAACACAGCCTCACCAGCATCTATTGCTTCTTGAATTTTTAATAATCACCATTCTGACTTGTGTGAGATGATATCTCATTGTGGTTTTGATTTGCATTTCTCTAATGGTCAGTGATGATGAGCTTTTTTTCATGTTTCTTGATCGCATACATATCTTCTTTTGAGAAGTGTCTGCACATATCCTGTGCCCATTTTTTGATGGGGTTGGTTGTTTATTTCTTGTAAATTTGTTTAAGGTCCTTGTAGATTCTGGATATTAGACCTTTGTGAAATGGATAGATTGCAAAAATTTTCTCCCATTCTGTAGTTTGTCTGTTCACTCTGATGTTAGTTTCTTTTGCTGTGCAGAAGCTCTTTAGTTTAATTAGATCCCATTTGTCAATTTTGACTTTTGTTGCAATTGCTTTTGGTGTTTTAGTCATGAAGTCTTTGCCCATGCCTATGTCCTGAATGGTATTGCCTAGTCTTTTTTCTAGGGTTTTATGGTTTGGAGTTTTACATTTAAGTGTTTAATCCATCTTGAGTTAATTTTTGTATAAGAGGTAAGGAAGGAGTCCAGTTTCTGTTTTCTGCATTTGGCTAGCCAGTTTTCCCAGCACCATTTATTAAATAGGGAATCCTTTCCCCATTCCTTGTTTTTTGCATGTTTGTTGAAGATCAGATGGTTGTAGATGTGTGGTATTATTTCTGAGATCTCTGTTCTGCTCCATTTGTCTATATGTCTGTTTTGGTACCAGTACCATATTTTATTGGTATTGCACCCTTGTAGTATAGTTTCAAGTCAGGTAGTGTGATGCCTCCAGCTTTGTTCTTTTGACTTAGGATTGTCTTGGCTATATGGCCCTTTTTTGGTTCCATCTGAAATTTAAAGTAGGTTTTCTAATTCTGTGAAGAATGTTAATTGTACTTTGATGGGAATAACATTGAATATATAAATTACTTTGGGCAATATGGCCATTTTTACAATATTGATTCTTTCTACCCATGAGGGTGGAATGTTTTTCCATTTGTTTGTGTCCTCTCCTATTTCCTTGAGCAGTGGTTTGTAGTTCTCCTTGAAGAGGTACTTCACAACCCATGTGAGCTGTATTTCTAAGTATTTTATTCTCCTTGTAGCAATTGCAAATGGAAGTTCATTTATGATTTGGAACTCTGCTTGTCTATTGTTGGTGTATAGGAATGCTTGGGATTTTTGCACATTGATTTTGTATCCTGAGACTTTGCTGAAGTTGCTTATCAGCTTAAAGAGTTTTTGAGATTTCTAAATATAGAATCATATCATCTGCATACAGAGACAATTCACTTCCTTTCTTCCTATTTGAATACTCTTTATTTCTCTCTCCTGATTACCCTGACCAGAACGTCCAATACTATGTTGAATAGGGGCAGTGAGAGGGGGCATTCTTGTCTTGTGCCATTTTTCTAAGGGAATGCTTTCCACTTTTGCCCATTCAGTATGATACTGGCTCTGGGTTTGTCATCAATACCTAGGTTATGTTCCATCAATACCTAGTTTATTGAGAGTTTTTATCATGAAGGGATGTTGAATTTTATTGAAGACCTTTACTGCATCTATTGAGATAATCATGTAATTTTTGTCATTGGTTCTGTTTATGTGATGGATTACGTTTATTAATTTGTGTAGGTTGAACCAGCCTTGCATCCCAGGGATGAAGCCTACTAGATCGTGGTAGATAAGCTTTTTGATGTACTGCTGGATTCAGCTTGCCTGTATTTTACTGAGGATTTTCACATTGATGTTCATCAGGGATATTGGCCTGAAGTTTTCTTCTTTCATTGTGTCTCTCTCAGCTTTTAGTGTCAGGATGATGCTGACCTCATTAAATGAGTTAGGGAGGAGACCCTCCTTTTCAATTGTTTGGAATAGTTTCAGAAGGAATGGTACCAGCTCATCTTTGTACCTCTGGTAGAATTTGGCTGTGAATCCGTCTGACCCTGGGCTTTCTTTTTTTTTTTTTTTTTTTTTTTCCGGTTGTTAGGCTATTGTTAGGCTCTCAATTACTGCCTCTAGTTCAGAACTTGTTGTTGGTCTATTCAGGGATTTGACTTCTTCCTGGTTTAGTCTTGGGAGGGTGTTTGTGTCCAGGAATGTATCCACTTCTTCTAGATTTTCTAGTTTATTTGTGTCTATTTGATTCTTCTCTCTTTTCTTCTTTATTAGTCTACCTAGCAGTCTATCTATTTTGTTAATTTTTTCAAAAAACCAGCTGCTGGATTCATTGATTTTTGGAAGCATTTTTTTGTGCCTCTATCTCCTTCAGTTCTGCTCTGATCTTAGTTATTTCGTGTCTTCTGCTAGCTTTTGGATTTGTTTGCTCTTGCTTCTCTAGTTCTTTTATTTTTATTTTTATTATTATACTTTAAGTTCTGAGATACATGTGCGGAACGTGCAGGTTTGTTACATACGTATACACGTGCCTTGGTGGTTTGCTGCACCTATCAATCCGTCATCTACATTAGGTATTTCTCCTGATGCTATACCTCCCCAAGCCCCCCATTCCCTGACAGGCCTCAGTGTGTGATGTTCCCCTCCCTGAGACCATGTGTTCTCATTGTTCAATTCCCACTTATGAGTGAGAACATGTGGTGTTTGGTTTTCTGTTCTTGTGATAGTTTGCTAAGAATGATGGTTTCCAGCTTCTTCCATGTCCCTGAAAAGGACATGAACTCTAGTTCTTTTAATAGTGATGTTACAGTGTTGATTTGAGATCTTTCAAGCTTTCTGATGTGGCCATTTAGTGCTACAAATTTCCCTCTTAACACTGCTTTAGCTGTGTGCCAGAGATTCTGGTATGTTGTCTCTTTGTTCTCATTGGTTTCAAAGAACTTCTTGATTTCCACCTTAATTTCGTTATTTACCCAGGAGTCACTCAGGAGCAGGTCATTCAGTTTCCATGTAGTTGTGCAGTTTTGAGTGAACTTCTTAATTCTGAGTTCTAATTTGATTGCACTGTGGTATGAGAGACTGTTATGACTTTTTTTTTTAATATTCAAAAAACAGGTAGTGGGTCTGATTTGGCCCACAGGCTATAGTTTTTAAGCCCTCTTTTAGGGTGGCATTTAATGATATCAGGTGAAAAGAGAAATAAGTTTAACAACAGTGGGGCAAAGGCCAGGCCAAATACTCTTCTCACTTTAAACAACGAATTGGGCTTAAGACCACAGTTAGCCTTTTCTTTTTTCAATTATCCTTCCTAACTCTACCAAAGGACTACTCTCAAATACTCCTGTTGAGTCTTTGTAATTGAATAGGTCTGTTCATTTGTATAATATTTAGAATAATATAATTAGCTTAAAAACACAATTATCTAAGAAAATAATTGAACTAGTAACCAAAAAGCACACTAGATTCCACTATTTTACCTATCTCTTTATGTACTTGTGTTTCCTTTCTCTAGTTTCATGATTGCAATGTAACAAAATCCTTCTTCAAAGAAACTGCATAACCTTTGCCTATAAATTCTTTACAACATAGCTATGGCCTAGTCCTTTCAGATGACTGTATAAGTAGGAAAATGTTCTTACAGAAAATTAAGGCTACTTCTTATTTTGAAGCTTTAAGTAATGCAGGTCAGAAGATATAAACTGCAAATTCTCAGAGAGCTCTAAATGTTTTCTGAATAATTTATTTGGCTGAAATCACGTGGTGACCTATAGGCTGCAAAATATCAATCATATGATCCCACTACACTGTCTTCTGGTTTGGCTTAAATGTAGAAAATCCTGATTAATATAGCACACAATGATTTTTAAAAATACCGAATTTTCCAGAGGAAAATATAATAATAAGCTCCTTGGCTAGGACTAAATAATATTGAAACTATACATTTTCATGCTTTCCTAACATTATACAGATTGTGCAGCCAGTCAATCGATGTTATTCTATTATCTCGGTTGCATTTACTTCTTTGGAGTCAAGACCTTTGAATAAAGTAGTTCTACAATAAAAAGAGTCCATCCCAGGCTTTAAGTGATACTGGTGCTTATGGGAGAAAGCCACTGTGAGTTGACAGGTTTGTACCTAGTCTTTCAACCAAACAGCAACCACTGGGAGTTGACAGGTTTGTACCTATTCTTTCAACCAAACTGCAGGTATCATGTTCAATAAAGCTGCCAGCTTTTTCACTGAAAGTGTATTTATAGGCAGAAAAATAACTATTAAAATGACTCCATATGGAGTCTTGGGGCTCCATATTTATTCCCTTTCAGTGATTTCCAGATCAAATTTGCTCATTTTACAAGTAAAAAGATTTTCTTCCTAGCTCTCAGTCCAGGAAATTCCCGTTAGGATAAAAACATAGCTGTATTCACTCAACCTCTGACACTATCACTTGGAATGACATTTCTGCAAACGGAGTTTTACACAAAATCATATTGAAGTATAAACCAAAACTTGCATCAGTTTTATCAACTTCCCCACCACTTGTAATACATTTGTTGCCTTCTATTATTATGGAAATACCCACCCTGTCCCTTTACCCTAGGTAAAAATAACATTTTAAATGACAGTGAAGAGCCCAAATTCTTAAATGTGATATCATATAGATCATTTGTCCCATAACTCTTAACACATGGTAGAATTCAGATTAGATTCTTACACATAATGTAACTATATTTCTAGGAAACTCTTAGGCTATATATCACACATTGAAGTAACTGCCACCAAAGATTCAGTTAATAGTTGTATTAGTCAGAAGTAATAAGATATACGTATATACGAAGGGGAGTTTATTAAGGAGAATTGATTCACAAAGTGAAGTTCCATGATAGGCCATCTGCAAGCTGAGGAGCAAAGAAGACAGTCTGAATCCCAATACCTCAAAAGTACGGAACCCGACATTGCAGCTTTCAGTCTGTGGTTGAAGGCCGAGAGCCCTTGGCAAACTGCTGGTATAGGCCCAAGAGTCCAAAAGTAGAAGAACTGGGAGTCTGTTGTTCAAAGGCAGGAAGTATCCAACACAAGATAAAGATGAAGGCAAGAAGACTCAGCAAGTCTGCTCTTTCCAACTTATTCTGCCTGCTTTGTTCTAGCTGCACTGGCAGCTGATTAGATGGTGCCCACCCAGATTGAGGACAGGTCTGCCTCTCCCAGTCCACTGACTCAAATGTTAATCTCCTTTGACACCACCCTTACAGACACACTAAGGAATAATACTTTGCATCCTTCAATCCAATCAAGTTGACACTCAACATTAACCATCACAATAGTGTTAGAGCTAAATGTCTGATTGAAACTTTTGAAAAGACCTATTTAAAATATGCTAGACCAGAATTATTAATAGCATTAAATGCAGAATCCCTGCTTAGTGGTCCATATCTAAAAGTTCAGCCTGATCCAACTTTATGTTCCTTCCACCATTATCCCACACCCCTAGAATCCATTCCCGTGCCTGTTCTCCGGATTTCTGCTGATACAAATTAGAAAACCCAAGCAGTTGTTTTGGAGTATAGCACACTTTCTCATGGGTCACTAACTAGTATACTCTCTCTAGTCCCTCTTTTACAGCCAGTATATTGTGACATTTGATGAGTTAAAAAGGAAAAAAAGTATATGTGATTCTTTCAAATTGTTGTTGATCTTCAAATTTTTGGGCTATTTTCACACATATATAAAGACTAACAATAAATACTTTCCATAGACTGTGATACTCGCTCTGCATAAAATTTTAAAACACTGGCTCAAACATTTTATATAAAAAGCCAACTGACAGTCCTTTAAAAAATCTCAAAATAAGGTCCATATGGCTGCTTATGGCTGCACAGTTACTTAATATAACTGGCATATTAATTTTCTATCATTGTGTAACAAATTACTGCAAAATAGTAGCTTAAAACACCACTCATTTATTAGTTCATAATTCTGTAGAAGTCTGGCAAACTATGATTAGGTTCTCTGGGTAGAATTTCACAAGGCTAAAATCAAGGTATTTGGCTTGAGTTTTTATCTGGAGGTGCTGGGGAAATTTTTCATTCTAAGCTCATGAATGTTATTCACAGTATTCAGTTCCTTGTGATTTTAGACTGTGGTCCCCAATTCTTTTTTTTTTATACTTTAAGTTCTGGGATACATGTGCAGAATGCGCCCTTTTGTTACATAGGTATGCACGTGCCATGGTGGTTTGCTGCACCCATCAAACAGTCATCTACATTAGGTATTTCTCCTAATGTCATCCTTCCTCTAGCCCCAACCCACCGATAGGCCCTGGTGTGTGATGTTCCCCTCCTTATGTCCGTGTGCTCTCATTGTTCAGTTCACACTTATGAGTGAGAACATGCTGTGTTTGGTTTTCTGTTCTTGTGATAGTCTGCTGAGAATGATGGTTTCCAGCTTAATCCATGTTCCTGCAAAGGACACAAACTCATCCTTTTTTATGGCTGCATAGTATTCTATGGTGTATATGTGCCACATTTTCTTTATCCAGACTATTATTGATGGGAGGTTCCCATTTGTTTACTGGCTGTCAGCTAAGTGTCAATCTCAACTACTAACGGTCAGTTACATTTTTGCAGTATGTCCCTCTCCATATTCAAGCTAGCAATGACATGTTAAGATGTTCTCATGTTTCAAACCTCTGACATCTTTTATAACTAGTCAGAGAAAATGCTGCTTTAAAGGGTTTATGTGATTATGTTAGGACCTCCCATATAATTTCCCTATCTTAAGGTTGACTATGCCATATAACATAATCTAATCACGGAAGTAAGATTCATAATATTTACATCCCAGGTACTATGCAGGATGTGTATATGATGGGGGAGGAGGTTAGTGGCAAATTGTGGGTGCCATTTTAGATTTCCATCTACCACACTTAGGAAAATTGAACTTAGTATTATTAATTCATTTAATAAATAGTTTTTAATCCCCTAGTATGTGTCAGGTGCTGTTCTATCTGAGGAGTTAAATTACTTTCAACCAGAAATTAAGGTTTACCTTATTTTATAATTCTGTAACAATATATGACAGTGTCTTAGAACACAACTTTGGTATGAAGCAGATCAGAGCTGAATCTCATATCGTTACTGGCTGCATAATCTTGGATGCGTTATCTGAGCTTGTTTCTTTGCACAAAAAGTGAGAGTAATACTGGTATGTATTTCGTAGGGTTGCTGTAAGAATTAAGTGAGATAATGGCTACAAAGAATTTATTAATAGTACAGTCAGCATATTAATCACTGAATAAATGGTAGTAAGAAGTGCTGTTACATGACTTTTGAAACACATATGACAATTTGGCTATGGGGTATTTATATTTTTTTTCTTTGCAAGATCAGGCAAAATACACTTTATATTCCCAGTTTTTTCATTCACTGTAAACTCCACTGGAAGATATGCTGATACCGTGTTTATGGCAACACCTTCAGGCAACAGTTACTATAATATGCATCACAATTACCATTAACCGAGGCCAATAATACTGACCCTTTATCCGAAGAGAATGGCAGCTCTGTAGTGCTCGGATTATCTCAGTTCAACGTTTTTTTTAGCTAAGTGGTCTCTGAAGAATCATTCTTCCTCTTAATATAATAGAAATTAGAAAAATACACACACACACACACACACACATGCACGCACACATGCTCGCTATGCTCATCATAATTGTACCTCAGTATCAAAGAAGGAATGATGAAAATCTAACTACAATGCTGAAAACACCAGTCTCTCATTTTAGCTGATAGATTAGAAAATATCTCAGTACGTTCTAAAAATGGCTACTTTCTACCACTAAGCACATAGTCTATGAGAAATCAAATTTACTAACAGATAAATTTAACAAAGTTTACATTTGACAAAGTACAGGGAGGTGTACAAAAGACAGGGCTTGGCAGAGCAATTTATGAGTTTTCACTAATGGAGAACGATTCTAACATCAAAGTCATACTTATACTTGTTTACCGTCTTTATACAGATAGGCCAACGACCAACTGCCACATCGTAAACTATTGAAACAAATATTTTCCATATGGCCTTAGAGAAATACAGTTGTTACATAAGTTAGGAAGGATGATCCTTTATATTTAGCCAGAAATTTAATAATGCAGAATATTGATCATCTAATTTAAAAACTGACATTAAAAGAAGTATGGATCACATTACTGTTCCCATTTTCATCATAATTTTGCTTAGGGCTGAGGTTATAATGAGGGAGTGTCTGCAGCTTACATTTGGTAGCATCAGGGCCTATTACAGTTTTAATTTGCTGATTGCATTTATTTACAACAGAGCTATTCCAATAAACATGTGCCAATGGTTTGTTACCAGGGAGATGGTTAGTTACCAGGGAGATTCAAAGTTGATAAAAAGTCTATTGAAGATGATGCTCCAATACAATGGCATTAAATACATTTGCACATATCAATACTAATGTGCAATATTTGAAGTGTGAGTATTTTATTGATGATAGCCAATCTCTACCCCGATATCCTCCAGATACTCATAGCCCACTTGGAGTCTTCAAACAGGCACTGAGGCGCATAGACAGTCAACTCCATATCTTAGTCATCAAATTAAAGATTTGGTGAATAACAACAGCACTGCAAGCTACTTCTTGAGATAACTCTATGGAATTTGAGGCAGTTCAAAGCAGTCCCTACCCAGTGGGTTAGCCAATCTAATTAAGCACCTAATTTTGAAAATCGAGCCCTCACTTTTATTGTATACTAAGCAGATGGCTTATTGCAAAATGGGGGTGGGAAGAGGTAGGAATGAAAACTTAAAAACTTAACAAAAGTTACTTGACAAGTCACCCTGACAGTAAAAACTAGCAGAAATCAGATAACAATATAAACTATGACTTAATGCTGACCTTTGAGAGTGGCCAGCACACTAAAAATAAGTCATTTTAATTAAATACAGATAATTTAAGAGAAATCATATGCTTCTGGCCTAACATAGGTGGATTAGGAAAGAGGAATATTATTGGTCATCAGTACTTTTCATTAATAATTTCTGGTTCTCCTTCTGGACAAATAGTAGAATTACACTTCCTGTCTCCTTGGAATTAGATGTGGCCTTGTGACTCATTTTCATTAGTGAAATAGTGACCTGTGGCATTTTCAGATGGAAGCTTTAAGAGCTAGTGTGAGACTTACTGACTGCTTTCCTTTTCTTTGCTACAGTGACAGGCAATGTTCAGGATTGCAGAGGCTCCAGTAGCCTGGGAAGGTGAGAAATAAACTTTGATACTTTAAGCCACCAAAACATTGGGATTGTTTGTTTCCAAAATATCCTCCTGGCCTATCCTGATTGCTACAGAAACCATTAAGCTGATTTCTAGGAGAAGAAATGATAAGCTAATTAGGATGAAGCCTTATTTCTACACATGAGGAAGATGGACACAATATTCAGCTCTTTCCTTAACTTTGGGCCAAAAAATGAATAAATAAATAAATAAATAAATAAAACCCTCCTGAATCTGGATCCAAAAGTTGTTGTACACACTTGCATAAGTTGATTAGTGCTTGTAGTTTATGCTTTTATGCAATATTTGCATTGGAGAGTTTCAAGTAAAATTAAGAATAAAACATACAGCAAATTTATTTAAAGTCCTCCTTGAACATTAAGTCATAGGACCAAAGTCATACATATAACTGTTTTGGTTGTATTATACGGCTATTGATTTTTTTTTCAGTTGGTATTATTTAAGACAGAAGAATCTCTCCCATGAATAGTCAATAAGTTTTTTACAAGATGACATCATCAGCTATACTATCTTGTCTTAGGATACTGGCCTAATTTAATGCGTTAAATGTAGTTGTGGAAAACACAGTCTTGGAAAGTAAATGTGTATATTAAATTATATTTGCTTATTGACTTCAATCATAATTTTAGAATTTATTTCCCATTAGACAGCACACTTACTTGAAAATAGAATGTGAACTACATTTTCAAAGCCTAACATTCAGTTTGAGTGGTATTATATTGTTCTATGTGCATTTAACTATCTTATGAAATATCTCACAGTAAGTTTGCCAAATGGAAAAGTCATCCTCTTTCTATTGTTCACTCTTTCTTCAACTAACATCTGCTGCATGCCTTCTATGTACTGTGGAAGATAAAAAGATAAGTAAAACATGGTTCCTACCTCAGGAAAGATCATTTCATAATTATTTAGATTATATATTGAATATTAAAATTCACCATAGTTATTTTATATACTTAGAAATTCTCATTTACTCCATTAAACTTAAATTTAAAATCAAGTCACCACATTGACACTTCACGCACTCAACAGAGCTCACTAGTTAAAAAACTGTCACGAATATAATTTCCGTTCTGAATTCAAGAATTTTTAAGTGATTATTACTTATTACTAGCAATAATGACAGTAAAATTTTTAAGTCTTTGGAAAGTTCGAGGCATAATATCATTCCATTTTTCTTCAATAACTTTTACTAAATAGTCAATAACCAAGTATTTCTATTACTGAAACACAGATAGAAATTGTGTGAACAGCAGCAGAATAGATCTTACTATAAAGAAACCAAACTTCAGAAAGCTCAAAGCATTAAGTAACATATGTACATCTAATCAGATGAAAGGTTGAGTCCAGGGACATTGTCTGAGGCAGCAAGTTCAATAACAGGTATAGGCTTGTAAGCTGTAGAGTACAACAGGACAGATGAGTTAAGAAAAATGGTTCTAGGAAGTAAATGACTATGGAGGTGAATTATGAATGTGGTATGCAGCTGTTTAATGTCTAACCACTTTACATTCCTTTCTATTCCTTGCTTCACACTGCTTTCAGAGAGAGGGGGCACTCTGTAAGAATTCCTTTGAGGCTCCACTTGTTAAGGTAGGCCTGAAAGATGCAAAGATAGAGACCTGTTGTTAAGTTTCCCAGGATCAGTCTTAGAAACCACATTTTTTCCTCAGTAGATAAAATCTTAGAGGTCCACCCAGATTAATAGAGGTGCCCCCAGATTTCCTATGTATGAAGGCTTTCCTAAACACAATATGGATTCTTTTTTTTTTTTGAGACGGAGTCTCGCTCTGTCACCCAGGCTGGAGTGCAGTGGCTGGATCTCAGCTCACTGCAAGCTCCTCCTCCAGGGTTCACGCCATTCTCCGGCCTCAGCCTCCCGAGTAGCTGGGACTACAGGCGCCCGCCACCTTGCCCGGCTAGTTTTTTTTTTTTTTTTATTTCTTAGTAGAGATGGGGTTTCACCGTGTTAGCCAGGATGGTCTCGATCTCCTGACCTCGTGATCCCCCCGTCTCGGCCTCCCAAAGTGCTGGGATAACAGGCTTGAGCCACCGCGCCCGGCCCTAATATGGATTTCTTTATGCCTTTGAACAGATACTGTCTAGGAGAGTGGGGAGAGTCACATATGGACTTTCAAGAAGAGGAGAACTGTATGTGAACTTCCACAAAGGGTTATACCTTCACTCTGGAAGTGAGGCCTATTATATGGCTGACTGTAAACCACACAATGAAACTCTGTGACATCTTGAGACATGGCCCACTTTCCTTGGTGCAGGGTCGCCACTGTCATGTGAATAGTACTAGAAGTTCATAAAACAAGGGATGGAAAGCAGGAAAGTTGGTTACAGCATGAAAACTTAAGAATCAGTGTCTAGAGAACCTGCAAGAGCAGAAGACTTGAGATAAGCTCCGAAACTAGAACTGTGGCTATTTGCGTTCTGTCCTATTTTATACGTCCTGTTGTGTGGAGTTAGGCAGTGGCTTTCAGGCAAGTGTTTATAGCCAGCAGGAGGGGTTGGGCCCTGCAGGTGCAGCTAGCTACTGTCTAAGCTAAGGGCAAAGGCACAGGCCTTTTGGGAGGTACTTACATCAGTCTTTAAAGGATCTTTGCCACTTTGGCAGCTCCTTTGATGGCAGGAGAGATGCTGTAGGCAAGATTTCACCTGGTGGAAGAGTCTGCGCATGAGCACATGTGAGCCATACAGATATGTAATCTCATTCACTGCCTTACTTTATTAATTGAATAAACCCAAAGCAAAATTAAACCAATGCAAAAGCATGGCAAACTTGTATGTTTAATATCATATTAATAGTCTTGCTGATAAATATTTACATCATTTATTCATGAGTAGGAAATCCTTTTATATAGATTAGAAAGACATACAAATGGTAAGGAGCATGTGCTCTTCAAACTCTTGAGAGACTAATATTAAGTACTGCCCAGGTTTACTCAGTTGACATTCAGTTGCCTACATTTTCAACATAAAAGCGAATGAACTAAAGGTATTTTTAAAAATCTGTTCTAAAATCAGTGTATATCAGTTTTGGAAGCTACACGAGACTTCAGCTTTTAGTGTGTCAACAACCCTCCGGTTGCTCAACCTTCATGGCTTTGGGGACCTACTTCAGTGCTCCTTGTCTTTCCTGTCCTAATGGTACAACTGGATTATATCAAGGAAAACTTGAGATTGCTGGAGGCAGCACTGATTCATCTGTGGAGGTCAAGGGCTGTACAGCCATGACTTTTGCAGGTTGATAGCTCCAGAATCTTAATAAGAGGACCCACGTTAGTGAAAGAAAGGTGCCTGCAGCAGCTTTTCACTCAACCCTGAATGGCTGAAAATGGGGTCACCCATCTTGGTATTTCAATTAGTGGGTTACAGCTACTGCTGCCACTGCTGCTTCAATCATTTGCCCATTTTTTTTTCCTGAGAAGGTACTTCTGATCCTGGGTCTCAGGGCACCATTTTGACTGGGAGTCTTCTGACTGCTGGTCATCAGCAAATTGAGGAGAAGGGGGGATTTGAGAGAGAACATAAAGAGATGCTGTGGATGTATTTGACATCTCAGATAAAATTTCAGCTATATTTGTGTAGGCAGTAGATACTGCTAATAAAAAATTCTGCTGTGAAAAAATTTTTAAAGTTGTTCTGAGTATCCCTGGATCAGTACTACAGAGCATAATTTGCTCTGTCCTCACCTAATCACAGTAGGGTTTTGAACTTCTACATTGAAGAATGAATGTGGTCTTTGCCAAAGAGCAGATAAGGGAAATAGTAGATAATCTATTTCCCTAGGTTAACTAACACTCTAGGTCTTCTACATTTCAGGATCCCAGTTTCTTCAGGTTTAAAGTCTAAAATGAGGTGAAGCTCATAGTCTGAATCCAATTCTTTATATATATGTGTGTGTGTGTGTGTGTGTGTGTGTGTGTATGGCTGTATTTCATAGGAAAACAAGAATCATTCTAGAGGATTTAGTAAGCTATTTCTAGATATTTTGCAAAATAAAATAAACTTCGTCATTCAGTAATAACTGACAATGATAATAGTTACAACAATAAATAAGATACTGTTTTTCAATGGTGACTACATGCACAAGCCAGTCACTGTGTCAGGCTTTTTCCCTTTATTTGTAACTAAACTTCAATAGGAGAATATATCATATTATGGGGGTAGGGATAACTCTGGCCATCTCAGAGTAAAAAACAGAAAAAGAGAGGAAATAAATGACATTAAATAGCAATGGATCTTTCTGTATGTTTGCTTTGCTGAAGACTGTGTGAAATAGGGAAGCAATCCAAGAAGTCACACATATGAAGATGATAATAGAAACAATAATAACCATCTGCTGAGTACTTATGTAGCAGTTTTCTTATTAAATAGCATTACATAAATTACATTATTTACTTCCCAGAAAACTGGCATTTGAGAAGGTGACTACTCTAAGGTCATCCAGCTAAGTGACAAAGACAGTATTCAAACTAAGGACTTCCAACAACTGCATTATACTGATAAAAGTTGCCTGTCAGAATAAGGAGGATGTTCCATAATTCAGTCTCTGAGTCAGACAACTGAAGAAGATGCCTAGCTTCTGCCACATAGGTAAGTGAGGGGTGTCTCCAAGTTCATTTAGTAAGCTGGAGAAATATTGCTTTCTGCATGAAAATACTATCTCAATGGAATTTTTAAAAATGTACTAATTACATGTTTTTAAAGTTAACTCTGTGGTAAGAGAATTTTTGTATTTCATATATTCCCATGAGTGTTAGGAAAGGATAAAAAGCCAACAAAGGCCATATTCACATGAACAAGAGAGCAATTTCCATTGGCAAAAAGTACTGAAATTTGTTGCAATGTTTTGTTACAGAGAGTATACTAGCCTAGAATGCACTGATTGTCAAGGAAATGGAGCTCTGAATTAAAAAGACCAGTGCCTTTTAGGGAAGCAGAAAGAGAAGGTAGTGCCCTAATATAATAGTATCAAATTTCAAACCAAAGGGATTTATGGAGCAGAAGAAGTCTTGATTGATTGCCTTCTATAGAACTATAAAAGCTCAATGTGCTAAAGAAAACCTTTGGCTTCTTTGGAGCCACTTAAATTGTTTGATTATTGTCATTTTCATCATCATCATAATTGAAATGTATTGAATACTTATCATAGGTTAAGCATTATACATATAACAATTCATTTAATCTCCATGGCATACTATATGGTAATGACTATTATTATATCATTTTATATTTGAAGAAACAGTGGCAATTAGAGATTAGATTACTCGCCTTTGGTCACAAAGGTAGCAAATTCAGATCTGGAATTCTTTACTCAGTCAATCTGACTTCAGAGATCTTTTAAACCACTATACTACACCTTCTCCTGAAACTGAAATTGTAGGTAATATTATCACTATCATTAACTTGAAGCTTTTGTCAATTTTAGTATTAAAATAATATTCATGGTTATATATCTTCCTTGGGCGGGAAGTGGATACATATATTGAATGGCAGAAAATATGATTGGCAGCTGCCCTAATGTGAATGGAAATGGGTCAACTGTAAACAGTCTGAGAGAAAGAAAGTATTAAGGGTACACCAATATATGCCTACAAAATTAATTGCTTGAAAGAAGGACCATCCTATTCTAATTGTATAATGCTCGAATGGTCTTTCCACCTCTGCTGCTTTCTGGCTAAGGGATAAAAAGAAATAAAAATAAAAGAAGCAGAACTGCAAAAAACATCACACTGCAAATAACTGCTGGAATCTTAATCCGAAGATACTATAGGTGTATGTATTTTATGAAAGTGACTGCTACTTGTATATAAATCATTTGAAAAATTATATACATTGTGATTATAAGTTTTTGACACAAAAATCAAAATAGAATTCAATTTTACAAATTCTAGTTCCACTAATTTGAAATTATGTTATTGATTGTCACAATTTATTAAATTCCTGCTATGATTTAGGTACTAAACTGTGGAATTAATCCTAAGTTAACTTCTTTACATTTTATTTTAAAAGCTACAAAGTATAATATGTATATGCTTATTTTACAGTTAAGAAATTTAGGCTAAATAATTTTCCAAAAATCACGCTAATGGAAACTAGGCTTTGATCTTAATGGAGAAGGAATTAAGTCTAATACTTTTGACCTACTGTGTGCCTGGTTCTGATCTAGGCAATTCACAAACATGGTCTCATTTACATATATATTCAGGGGAGGGATACAAATAATATAATATAATAGATCACAATAGTAGCTGCTGACTGTTTACTTGCTGAAAAAAGGTTTATGGTCAGGAGAAATAGTGAATGAACAAATTTTACTCTCAGAGACCTTTCTTCTTTTCTTTGTTCAGACTGATCAAATGCACATGAACAGCTCCTGAAACAGCAGTAGAACCTCAGAACATGTTTAGGTATCAGCATTGTGGTGTACATGAAACCATGGCACCTGTTTAAGCAGTGGACTATATTTCTGAGCCACATAGGCACATAGCTCAAAAAAACACTGACTGATGGCCAAATCATGATTTCCAAAATATAAATGTATACAGTAAAGATGGTATTGAACATGCCTAACCAATAATGCAAGTTTTAGTTCTGTCCGGAGAGACAAGGGTTACAAAGAGTTTCTATAAAATATTAATAATTTTGCATATTCGTGACCTAACACCAAAAATATCTTTTCACTCTTTTTTGTTATTCTCAGAGAGCAGTTTAAGAAATTTACCTAAAGTCACCATGCAAGGGGGATGAGCTCCAGGGACTGTCATTTTTCAGAGGTGTGTTTTGGATTAAATTTGGATACCTTGTTAAAAAACGAGTTTTCTTTTTCTTTCTGCAGAGCATGTGTTTTTACCTTCGTTTTTATAGCAAGTTTAAGAAACCATTAATAAATTAGCCGTCAGTGACTTTAAAATCAATGTGTTTCTGGCCATTGAGAAAATCTGTTCACGTGTTCTAGTGGTGATTGTTTGCTATTTTGGAGATAATAAAGTGTTGAATATTTTTTTTTTCAGAAAGGAATCCAGCAGAGCTCTGATTAAAGAAGATTTTCTAATAAACAGCAGTTTGAAACAACTGCTCTAGAATTTACTAGCCCCTTTGCATACACTAGCATTTTGAGCTACAGCTAGAATATAACAAAGTCATAAATGGCTTCTCCTATCTTCAAGTCACATCAAGGTGAACCCAAAAGAGCACCCTCGCATTCTTTCAACATCCTTCCTCTTTCTCTTACATACATGAAATATCCCTTCTTCACCTGCTGCTTCACATACCCATTCATTGGTGGATAATATCCTCTATGATTTGAAACTCAAAATGTGGTCTGTGGACTTACATCATCATCATCACCTGAGCCTTTGTTAGAAATTACAGAATCTCTGGCCATACCTCAGACTTACTGAATCAGAATTTGCATTTAACAAGATTTCCAGGTGATTCATATGCACATTAAAGTTTGATAAGCACAGCTTTATAATAGAGTTCCTCAACCCTGGCTCACCATTAAAATATACATAGAAGAGGTTTAAAAAATACTAATGCCTGGCCCTAACCCCTTCTGTCCTTTTCCACCAAAATTCAGATTAAGTGGCTTGGTATGAAGTCCAGTGATACTAATATCTATATATCTATATATTCAGATGTTCAGTTATTTCAACTATTTGCCCTAGGCTATAGATTATCCAGCTTTGCTGTATTCCCATTTGTTCTTAACTTCAACTTCTGACACCAAGTTGCTATATTTTATCTTATTTCTGTAAATAATGGTCAAAGTCTTCGAGAGACAAACTGAATTCATGTTGCTTTGTCACTGGATATAATTGTCTTTAGTATCTCTTCTTAAATGGTGGCTATCAACACTCTCAGATCTGATCCCTGAATATTTGGCATGTGACTAGTTTGGGCCTAGCTGGGATGCATCCCTAAAATGGGCAACCAAAAAATATCTGACATGACAATAAACTATATTCAGTAAGAGTAGGATTTCTAATTACCCATTCACCTTGATTGACAGCTATTAACTTTGCTATTAAAATATACCTAGTGATGGCCAAGATGATATTTACAAATATATTTGCTAGAGCTGCCATCTACACAAAATGTCATTGCCTCTTCTTGGTTAATCATATTTAGTAAATCCTCATTAGAAAAAGTGACAAATACTCTTTTATTAAGAAAACTAACCACAAAGTTCTTTGTCATTTATGTTGATATAATAGGTAGTTCCAAAGTAATTATAGATTAAGAGAAACTTTAGTCATAATACTTAGTTTTCTGTAAAGTTTCCATGTTCATTATGCAAAATTTAGTGCAAATGATAATTCCCAGTCATATTAAATGAACAGGAAAACAGAAATGATCACATTTTCATGAAAGTGATTAAAGTGATATTTTCACCTTGAATAAAGCAGAAGCAATTCACTGACAGTTTTCATTATACTCATTGTATCACTTCTCGACAGATTAGAAATAACCATCTCAAAGCTATATATGCATGTCACTTTTGAAATACGGTGTGTGTGTGTATTTATTTTTTATGGTTTTGTTGAAGACAAATTTTTAGGTAATTGGTACTTATAACTCTGATGGCATAACTTTGAAAATCCAATAATTTCTCATTTTTAAATAGTACTGTATTTAAATAAATTGCTTTTATTTATTTTGTTTTAGTTTAGTATTTGTATTGTTGTTATATCACAGCCTCGCCTCTACCTCCACTCCAGGAAAAGTCAAAGTCACAAATAATACCCACAGACCAAATTAGATTAAGATTTTTTATACCAAGATTCAAATGCTAACAGATCAAGATTTTTCAGGTCACTGAAAGAAGGGACTTCAAAAAATTCCTTTCAATCATTTCTCTTCTCCAAGGCATGACATGTGTTGTACTGTGCAACTCTCCATGTGTACATCTTATAATGAAAGTACGGAACACTCTGAGACTGTGCACAAAGAAGGTACCAACTAATGAGATCACTGCAGCATTTGTCTACAGCATCCTTTTGAAAGTTGATAATAAGCAGTGAAAATAACACCTTTTATGCCCCAAAACGTTGTTTGGACTGGAGCAACTTGCTTGCAGCAGTCACAATCAACTTGAGCAAACTAAACACAGAATAACAAAAGCTTCGACCCAGAGCCCTTGGAAGCTTACCAATAAGACTCTGAACTTGAATAGCAGTTTTTTTTCTCAACATAGACAACTTTTCTGCTCAGTTTTGGCTGGGGACCAAAAACTAGCACAGTAGATTCCAACATACCCATGTTACTGAGTTAAATCACAGACGTTAGCACTTACCAGAGTACTAGGCATGCAGTAGGGACTCAAAAACTGATTTGTGAATCCAATTTAAAATTTTGTATCTGAAAATTGAGTTTGGGAAATGGGTTGGTAGGAACGGGATGAATTGCATTTGACTCTAATAACAGTGCCAATTAGAGACTGGAATGCTACTGCTGGAGGGACTGTATCGTCAGACTTACTAACACTACCTGAAGGCAAATAATCAAGTAGCTATGATCTTGAATTGTTCATGTCAGGAAAATCTCATCTGAATCAAACCCCTGTCTTTCTATGAGTGTGGGTTCTCTCTATCCGAGGTATACCAGGTTCTTGGATTCTAAGTGGTAATAAGTGACAATGCCATGAGGATGCACTAGTAGTCATTGTTATGGGCCTGTAAATGTACAAAGCTATGGTAACTTGGTCGTGCAATATATTATTTGCAATGTCGTTGAGTCTACAAGGTTGGAGGAATTATTTCTCTGTCTCTTTCCCTTGCTGCTTATTTTGACTCTTTCTTCCCACTTAAGTCACAAGCAGCTAAGTTATGATCTTTCTTGGAAGCTGTCCTGAGAAGCCTGGAGTACATGGAAGCAGATATTGTGGCAAACCCTCAGCCACCCCTCTCTCTCTCCACCTGTCTTTCCCTTGCTCCTTCCCTCTCTTCTTTCTTTTGTTCAGCTGACACAGGATGGCTAGAAGTGGTGTTCCCACACAGGCTTGAAAAGATCTAGGGTGCAACATAACTCCCTGAGGATTCACATTGTAATATGGGAACAATCATAATAATAATATAGTTACTCAACCTGGTTATGTCACAGGTTTCTTATCTCTAAAATGTAGATAAATAAAGGCACCTACCTCAAAGATTTACTTCTTCTAAGCATTCTATATGGATGCAGCTGGAAACCATCATTCTTAGCAAACTATCACAAGAACAGAAAACCAAACACCGCATGTTCTCACTCATAGGTGGGAACTGAACAATGAGATCACTTGGACTCAGGAAGGGGAACATCACACACCGGGGCCTATCATGGGGAGGGGGGAGGGGGGAGGGATTGCATTGGGAGTTATACCTGATGTAAATGACGAGTTGATGGGTGCAGCACACCAACATGGCACAAGTATACATATGTAACAAACCTGCACGTTATGCACATGTACCCTACAACTTAAAGTATAATAATAATAAATAAATTAAAAAAAAAAAAAAAAGAATGTATAGAGTGGGCTTCAAATAGCATCCGGGCTTAACTAAAATCTACATAAATATTTGATTTTATGACAATCATTTCTACCCAAAAAAAGGTGGGGTCATGTGGTCTGAGCATAAAGATAGTCAGTGACACTGTCTATCACTGTCCAAAACATCCACCAAACCCTGGTGCCTTCCTAGGCCACTGAAGAAATACCCTGGCTCTGGCGAATGTTATGAGAAGATAAGAGATCTTCATGTCTACCAGTCAGCTATTCCTAATCCAGCTGGTGTATCTTCCTTCTGTTTGAACGATTCTTATATCTAAGTATGATCACAGTGATGCAAGTCACATTTTCTGTTTTTCTACTTTTAAGTTCAGGGGTACATATACAGTTTTACTATATAGGTAAACTATCGTGAGAGTTTGGTGTACAGATTATTTCATCATCCAAGTAATATGCATAATAGATAGGTTTTTATACCCTTTCCCTCCTCCCACCCTCCACCCTCAAGTAGGTCCTTGTGTCTGTTGTTCCCTTATTTCTGTCCATGTGTACTCACTGTTTAGCTCCCCCTTATAAGTGAAAATATATGGTATTTGCTTTTCTGTTCCTGCATTAATTTGTTTAGGATAATGGCCTTCAGCTCCATCCATGTTGCTACAAAGGACATGATGTTATTCGTTTTTATGACTGCATAGTGTTCCATGGTGTATATATACCATATTTTCTTTATCCAATCTGTCATTGATGGGCATTTAGATTGATTCCATGCCTTTGATATTGTGAATAATGCTGCAGTGAAAATTCACACACATGTATCTTTATGGTAGAATGATTTATATTACTCTGGGTATATACCTAGTAATGATATTGCTAGGTTGAATGGCAGTTCTGTCTTTAGCTCTTTGAGATATTGCCATACTGCTTTCCACAATGACTGAACTAATTTACACTCTCTCCAGCAGCATATAAATGTTCCCCTTTCTCTGCAACCTCACCGGCATCTGTTATTTTTTGATTTTTTAATAATAGTAATTCTGACTGACGTGAGATTGTATCTCACTGTAGTTTTGATTTGAATTTCTTTGATGAATAGTGATTATTATTGCCTTGCCTATTCAGGTTCTTTATTTAATTTCCTTTTTTTCATATGCTTGTTGGCCACATGATGTCTTCTTTTGAGTAATGTCTGTTCATGTGCTTGCCCACTTTTTAATGGCGTTGCTTTATTTTGCTTGTGAATTTCATGTTCCTTACAGATTCTCAATATTAGACCTTTGTTGGATGCACAGTTTGTAAATGTTGTCCTCCATTCTATGAGTTGTCTGTTTACTCTGATCATAGTTTCTTTTGCTGTACAGAAGCTCTGTAGTTTAATTATGTCTCATTTCTCAATTTTTGTTTTTGTTGCCATTACATTTGGTGGCATAATCACAAAAACTTTGCCAGATCCTATGTCCAGAATGGTATTCCCTAGGTTGTCTTACAGGTTGTATTTATTTTTATTTTTTTATTTTTTTTAGTTTTAGTTTGGGGTTTTATATTTAAGTCTTTGTACTATCTTGAGTTAATTTTCATATGTGGTTTAAGGTATGGGCCCAGTTCCAATATTCTGCATGTGGATATCCAGTTATCCCTGCACCATTTATTGAATGGGGAGTCCTTTCCTCATTGCTTGTTTTTGGCAACTTTGGTGACGATCAGATTGCTGTATGTGTGCAGCATTATTTCTGGGCTTTCTATTCTATTTCATTGGTCTATGTGTTTTCTTTTGTACCAGTAACATGCTGTTTTGGTTACTGTAGCCCTGTAGTATAGTTTGAAGTTGGGTAATGTTATGTTCCCAGTTTTATTCTTTTTGCTTAGAATTGTCTTGCCTATTCAGGCTCTGTTTTGATTACATGAATTTTATAATAGTTTATTCTAGTTCTGTGAAAAATGTAATTGGTAGTTTAATGGGAATAGCATTGAATCTACAACTTGCTTCAGGCAGTATGGCCATTTTAATATTGATTCCTCCTATTCATGAGCATGAAATGTTTTTCCATTTGTTTGTGTAATTTCTGATTTCTTTTTTTTCCTCTTTTTTTTTTCTATAGTTTAAGTTCTAGGGTACATGTGCACAACATGCAGGTTTGTTACATATGTATACATGTGCCATGTTGGTGTGCTGCACCCATAAACTAATCATTTACATTAGGTGTATGTCCTAATGCTATCCCTCCTCCCTCCCCCTACCCCATGACAGGCCCTGGTGTATGATGTTCCCCTTCCTCTGTCCAAGAGTTCTCATCGTTCAATTCCCACCTATAAGTGAGAACAT
>NW_012103266.1:871405-914031 GCF_000951045.1 Mandrillus leucophaeus | reverse complement strand
CTATGCAATACCATTCAGGACATAGGCATGGGCAAGGACTTCATGTCTAAAACACCAAAAGCAATGGCAACAAAAGCCAAAATTGACAAATGGGAACTAATCAAATTTCTGATTTCTTTGAGCGGTGTTTTGTAACTCTCATTGTATAGATCTTTGACCTTCCTGGTTAGCTGTATTCCTAGGTATTTTATTCTTTTTGTGGCTGTTGTGAATGGGATTCCCTTACCGATTTGGTTCTCAGCTTGCATGTTGTTGGTGAATGGGAATGCTGTTGATTTTTGTATATTGACTTTGTGTCCTGAAACTCTGCTGAAGTTGTTTTTCAATTTAAGGAAGCTTTTGGCAGAGACTATTGGGTTTTGCAGTTATGGAATTGTATCATCTGCAAACAGGGATGGTTTGACTTCCTTTCTTCCTATTTGGATGCCTTCTATTTCTTTCTCTTTCCTGATTGTTCTGGCCAGGAGTTCTAGTACTATGTTGAATAGGAGTGGTGACAGAAGCCATCCTTGTCTTGTTCTAGTTTTCAAGAGGAATGTAAAGCAGATTCTTTGAAGAGTATGTAAGGCAAGAGCCCTTGGTGGATTTGACTTCTGGTTATAATCCGGCCTGAAAGAAAATACTGCAACATGTACACAGTTGGCCTGGCAAATGCTGATCAGTCTGACAAGAAACATCTCCATCTATAAAAAGAATTCACCTAGGGACATAGGGATGTGTGTGTTTGTGTGTGTGTTGGGGGTGGGGGAAGAACACAAAGAGATATGGAGACATTTGTTTTCTAGCCTAGAAATAAATGCTAAGCAGTCTTATCTACACATTTTCCAATTCAGTTTTTCATACCCACGGAATTCAGATGGTTGGACATGACTGAACCCTGCTCTCAATGTAACCATGTAAAAGAATTGCTGTTTTTCACATTTTTAAATAAGGATTTCAGACTCGAAGACAAGAAGCTCCTTTCTCCTTAATAGGGCACACTCTTCTTTAGTCAAATTTTAAAAGGCTCTGAGCTGCTAATCTGTACAAATATAAAATACAAAAATAAAACAAAAGAGCTGTTCAATTATTGCCTGGCATTGTAATAAGAAAACATATTATCTGTTAACTTTCTCTTTCAACTCTCTACCAGGTTCGCCCTTTCTCACACCTATCTTCGCTTGGGTGTGTGTGATGCAATTGCTAAACCATACTACATACTGCAGTTATTTTATTAAGGATTAATTGGGAAAATCTACTTGCTTTAAGATGCTATTATGGGGTTTTTTTTTTTTTTTTTTTTGGAGTCTTGCTCTGTCGCCGAGGCTGGAGTGCGGTGGCGCGATCTCGGCTCACTGCAAGCTCCACCTCCTGGGTTCACGCCATTCTCCTGCCTCAGCCTCCCGAGTAGCTGGGACTACAGGCACCCGCCACCATGTCCGGCTGATTTTTTCCATTGTTAGTAGAGATGGGGTTTCACCGTGTTAGCCAGTATGGTCTCGATCTCCTGACCTCATGATCTGCCTGCCTCGGCCTCCCAAAGTGCTGGGATTACAGGTATGAGCCACCGTGCCCGGCCGCTATTATGGTTTTGATTAATTTGACTAAATTAATAGAGAGAGTTAATATCTGGAAAGAAATATAAACTACCTAGCATAAAGAACAAAATCCATACACCTGGAAATTAACCCTCCACCAGGAAATACCAGTACTAAGTAGCACCTGGTACATTCTCGACTTAAACCCTTGTGATTGTTCTACAGGAAGATGCCAACTAGGTACAGAATAATGTTTCTCAGGTTATATCTACATTCATAAATCATTTTAGTTTATTATGGCTTTATTGTATTACAAAACTGCTTAGAATTCAGTAATTGACAGATTGTTTCAAACATCACTAAGTTCAACAATCTTTGTTTCTCTCCAAATTATTCTGTATATTTAAGCAGTGCTGCTTTACTGAGCTTTCTAACCGTATTTAAATGGCATTCAAGTACTTATCCATTGTGGGGATAAAATGATATAATGTGTATAAAAGCACAATATAATAATATAATATGTTTAGTATGTATATGCTCCACACAATGCAAGTGTGAGATAGCATTATTACCATGTGGCAGTCATCCAGGTGGATGCAATGGAGTCCAAATGAACCTATCTGTGCCTTGGCTTAAGCTCTGTTTCTGTATCTCTGTCCCCTATTATATCCCTGAAAAAAATAAATGTCCCCAAAAACCTGACTTACAAAGCTTCCCAAGTGTCTTAATATCATGGGAATTTAAATGGACCACTAAATGGAGCTATTGTGAATCCAAGTACTGCTTAACCTTGTTTGTTAGTCTTTTCAAAGTTATTAGTGACCTTTAACTCTCTTCAAAATTATTTAACTACTCTATGGGGACATGAATCCACACTCTGTTTCCCCCTCTCTCTCTCTCTGTAAAATGGGAATACAAGTACTAACTCAATTTCAGTTTCATGGTGACAGGAAGATGGTTTTATATTTACAAAATACTTCGTAGTTTAAAAGGTCTACTTCAACATTAATGAGCATTATTAGAAGATGGCATTGCAGCTTAATGAAGTGATGCCTCAACTGACACTACAGTTTGAATTTGGATCAGCCAATTTTAAGCCCACTGACTCTGAATACTCAGATGTCCATTTCTTCAGTCAGTAACAGATTTTGCTAGGGTTCATGTGCTTTAACAGATTTTTTTCTTAGCTATGTTTATAGTTAAAATGTAACAGTAATTTATGAGAACCGTAAAGCTGTGTTGTTCATATTCTGATTCTCCCATTAGAAATATATGGTAAAAATGTTAGAAAAAAATATTTTAACAGAAATGTAGAGTTATTGTCTCTCTAGGTAAGGTACCATGCTTAATAAATAAGATTAGTACTTTCATTAAGAGCAAAACATTAAAAGTTGCTTGTAAACGAATTTACATATAATAATCCCATGTTTCTACTGACTTTCATTGTAAAATTACAGATTTGTTTCTCTGCTCCCCAGAATGGTCCCAATACACAATAATATTTGAAGATGCAACAGTACTTTAATATGATACATCTAAAGGAAAATGTTCAATTTTATACAATACAGTATTTATTACATATATTTAGCATATCCTAAACGTAGTTATGAATAGAATACAAGTTCATCAGCTTTGAGGTTATCATATTAATATTATAACTAACAAAATTGGGAAAGGTAAAGAGGAAAAGTTCACTTATTCATCCTTTTACACTACATAACTTCTGATATAAATTTGTCTCCCTGAATCATGGCACATTGTTTTACTTTAGGTGATACTCAGCTGTATTATTTCCTCACAGTTTTAAAATTAACCAAAGGAGAATGGGAGCAAATTTAGAAAAATGTATGCTAATACTCAAACTCACTCACAAAGTATAAAGTAGAAAAGGTTGCTTTTATGTTTGACACAGCAGCTTAAAGATCCCCAAAGGGGGGACATTTGAAATAAAACAGACTCACAAGACTAAACTGAAAAGCACTGTAGCATCTATTAGAGCCTCCTCCTTCCCCATAACCTCCAGCTGGAGTACACACATCTCTCATTTCACAGAACCTGGTAACAGATTCTTATTTCTAGAAAATGAATATGTTGATCTAACATGAAGATACATAGATAAAAACAGTTTGATCCATTTTGGTACCAATACCATGCTGTTTTGGTTATTGTAGCCTTGTAGCATAGCTTAAACTCAGGAAGTGTGATGCCTCCAGCTTTGTTCTTTTTGCTTAGGATTCTCTTGGCTATATGGGCTTTTTTTTTGGTTCCATATGAAATTCAAAGCAGATTTTTCTAATTCTATGAAGAAAGTCAATGGTAGCTGGATGGGAAGAGCATTGAATCTATAAATTACTTTGGGCAGTATGGCCATGTTCACGATACTGATCTTTCCTATCCATGAGCATAGATACATAGACCAATAGAACAGAACAGAGACCTCAGAAATAACACCACACATCTACAACCATCTGACATTAGACAAACCTGACAAAAACAAACAACAAGGAAAGCATTCCCTATTTAATAAATGGTGCTGGGGTAACTGGCTAGCCATATGCAGAAAAGAGAAACTGGACCCCTTCCTTACATCTTATACAAAAATTAACTCAAGATGGATTAAAGACTAAAATGTAAAACTTAAAACCATAAAAACTCTAGAAGAAAACCTAGGCAATACCATTCAGGACATAGGCATGGACAAAGTCTTCTTGACTAAAACACCAAAAGCAATTGCAACAAAAGCCAAAATTGACAAATGGGATCTAATTACACTAAAGAGCTTCTGCACAGCAAAAGAAACTATCATCAGAGTGACCAGGCAACCTACAGAATGGGAGAAAAATTTTGCAATCTATTCATCTGACAATGGTCTAATATTCAGCATCTGCAAGGAACTTAAACACATTTACAAGAAAAAGTCAAACAACCCCATCAAAAAGTGGGCAAAGGATATGACCAGACACTTCTCAAAAGAAGACATTTATGCAGTCAACAAACATGAAACAAAGCTCATCATCACTGGTCATTACAGCAAATGCAAATAAAAACCACGATAAGGTACCATCTCACAGTTAGAATGGCAATCATTAAAATGTCAGGAAACAACAGATGCTGGTGAGGCTGTCGAGAAATTGGACCGTTTTTACATGCTTGGTGGGAGTGTAAGTTAGTTCAACCATTGTGGAAGAAAGTATGGCGATTCCTCAAGGACCTAGAACCAGAAATACCATTTGACTCAGCAATCCCATTACTGGGAATATACCCAAAGGAATATAAATCATTCTACTACAAAGACACATGTTTATTGTAGCACTATTTACAATAGCAAAGACTTGGAAGCAACCCAAATGCCCATCAATGATAGACTGGATAAAGAAAATGTGCCACATATATACCATAAAATACTATGCAGCCATAAAAAAGAATGAGTTCGTGTCCTTTGCAGGGACATGGATGAAGCTAGAAACCATCATTCTCAGCAAAATAACACAGGAAAACCAAACACCCCATGTTCTCACTTATAAGTGGGAGTTGAACCATGAGAACACATGGAAACAGGGAGGGGACATCACACACTGGGGTCTGTTGGGAGGTAGGGTCAAGGGGAGGGAGAGTATTAGGACAAATGCCTAATGCATGTGGGGCTTAAAACCTAGATGGCATGTTGAAAGGTGCAGCAAACCACCATGTCACATATATACCTATGTACAAACCTGCACGTCTGCACATCTATCCCGGAACTTTAAGTAAAATTTTTTTAAAAAAGAAATAACTTCATCCAAACAGTTACAATTCCAGGTGAAGCAACAAAAAACTAAACAGGAGTGTGTTTAGTAAAATGGCAAATGGACTTGAAAAGTCTCTCAAAAATATTATCAACTGTTTAACAAGCTGGACCAGTATACGCATCTCCTAACCACTGTAGGACACTGAGGAAACAATACATTCATCAGAGATTATTAATGGTGCTACTATGACCATGTATAACATTTTCCTCAGATTACACTGTAAGACAATGGTAAACACTTAGGCATATCAAAAAATAAAGGGAAGATTCAACATTGCTATAAGTTAAGCATCTTGTTGTAAGAACTTGAGCATTGCTACATTAAGACTCAGACCACTCAGATATTCCCTACAGGATTGCAAGAGAAAGTTGAATATGGCATCTACTAAAGAGTAATTTTTGCTTGAGGCAATTACTTAGATTTGAAAATCTTGACCTACCTCATCCATTAAAACCATACTATGCTATCGCTATATACATACCATTCGAAGATACATATTTGGTATGTATACATACCATTCAAAGATACATATTTCACGTCTATGAAGTACCTCAAAACTAGAATCAGTTTCTATAACTTGAGATTCTTTTTCCTATTTCTTGTGCATATCCAATCTTACAATAAAATCAAGTACCTTCAAGAGCAGGCACCCTTAATATGAAAATAATTAGTTTGCAAATATTTTATCCCATTGTGTGTGTTGTCTTTTTAGTCTGTTGATAGTTTCTTTTGCTGTACAGGAGCTCTTTAGTTAATTAGATACCATTTGTCAATTTTTGCTTTTGTTGCGATTGCTTTCGGTGTCTTTGTCATGAAATCTTTGCATGTTTCTATGCCCAGGCTGGTATTGCCTAGGTTGTCTTCCAGCATTTTATAGTTTTGGGTTTTACATTTAAGTGTTTAATTCATCTTGAGTTGATTTTTGTATATGGTGTAAGGAAGTACTCCAGTTTTAATTTTTGGCACATAAGTAACCATTTATCCCAGCACCACTTATTGAATAAGGAGTCCTTTCCCATTGCTTGTTTTTGTCAGCTTTGTCGAAGATCAGATGGCCATAGATGTGCAACCTTATTTCTGGGCTCCAACAAAGGTCTCCTATTCAGCATTTATAAAGAAATTAAACAAACTTATAAGAGAAAAACAACTCATTAAAAAGTGGGCAAAGGACATGAACAAACATCTTTCAAAATAAGACATACATGTGGCCAACAAACATATGAAAAAAAGCTCAATGTCACTGATTATCAGGGAAATGCAAATCAAAACCACAATAAATACCATCTCACACCACTCAGATATGGCTGTTATGAAAAAGTCAAAAATGACAGAAGCTGGTGAGGTTGCAGAGAAAAGGAAACACTTATACACTTATACACTGTTGGCAGGAGTATAAATTAGTTCAACCACTGTGGAAAGCTCCTCAGAGAGCTAAAGAGAAAACTACCATTCAACCCAGCAATACCATTACTGGGCATATACTCAGAGGAATATAAATCATTCTACCATAAAGGTACATGCATGCAAATTTTCACTGCAGTATTATTCACAATAGCAAAGACATGGCATCAACTTAATGTCATCAATGAGGGATTAGATAAAGAAAGAAAATGTGTAACATAAACACCATGGAATACTATGTAGCCATAAAAAAGATGAGATTATGTCTTTTGCAGGAACATGGATAGAGCTGGAGGCCATTATCCTTAGCAAACTGCCGAGACCAGCTCAGTCAGGGAGACCCTAAACCAGTGGCGCTAGAGGAATTAAAGACACAGACACAGAAATATAGAGGTGTGAAGTGGGAAATCAGGGGTCTCACAGCCTTCAGAGCTGAGAGCCTTGAACAGAGATTTACCCATGTAAATCTCTAACATTTACTAACAGTAAGCCAGTCATTAGCATTGTTTCTATAGATATTAGATTAACTAAAAGTATCCCTTATGGGAAACGAAGGGATGGGCTGAAATAAAAGGATGGGTTGGGCTAGTTATCTGCAGCAGGAGTACCTCCTTAAGGCACAGATCGCTCATGCTATTATTTGTGGTTTAAGAATGCCTTTAAGCAGTTTTCCACCCTGGGTGAGCCAGGTATTCCTTGCCCTCATTCCGGTAAACCCACAACCTTCCAGCGTGGGCATTATGGCCATCATGAACATGTCACAGTGCTGCAGAGATTTTGTTTATGGCCAGTTTTGGGGTCAGTTTATGGCCAGATTTTGGGGGGCCTGTTGCCAACAGCAAACTAATGCAGGAACAGAAAACCAAATGCCACTGTTCTCACTTATGATTGGGAGCTAAATGTTGAGAACTCATGAACAGAAAGAAGGGGACAGCAGACACTGGGGTCTACTTGAGGGTAGGGAATGGGAGGAGGGAGAGGAGCAGAAAAAATAACTATTAAGTACCAGGCTTAATAGCTGGATGATAAAATAACCTGTACAACAAACCCCCATGACATGAGTTTAGCTATATAACAAACCTGCAACATGCCCCCAAACCTAAAATAAAAGTTAGAAAAAAAAAAAAAAAATTACTCATCACTGGATGTCTTCCATGTATATATGAGACATGGATGTTAATAAACTTGTTTCCTCTTAAAAATACCAAAGTAGTGCAATGGAAATACATACACCCTTAATATATTTTCATTTCATTTGCAAAATAACAGGCATGCCTCTAATTGCAAAAGAGAGACTAAAGGAGTGCAGTGACAGTCTCGTACTCAGTCTGGTCTATGCATCTGGGAACATCTCAAAATTTTAGGTTAAAATAATATCACAGATGGGTGAAATACAGGAGCATGTTCCTGTGTAAGCATTTCTAGACTACTGAAAAAGTAAGATTAGCCACAAATCATATTTTCCAAGTGTGTAGCGTGTGGAATCCCTAAGCTGTTTGGACTCTGTAGCTACAGAGTCATTTCTCGGGAGTGTTTCCATGTGTTTATTCCCAAGAGGACCCAGTTTCCCACTCATTTTATCAATCAGCTGTAATTAAGTGCAACGTAGAATTAGTATATGTGCCAAGAGCTTCGTGAGAAGTATTTGACCTATGTTAAAATAAAGCTCATTAGGGTTCTAATATTTAAATTATTTCCTTTCCAATTCTGATTCAAAGCCTAAGTAAAACAACTAAACATTCAAAGGGAACCTAGAGAAAGTGCAGCTCTTAATGCCTCTGGACCAGTGATTTTTATCCCCAGGTCCCATCTTGAGATTCTTATTTAGTTGAAGACAATATGTATATATAACAGATGCAGTTGTAGATGACCAGTATTCCACAGGGTAAAAATATTATTTTAGGGATCTGTTTGAGAATAAGATGAAATCCGGTTACTTTCTTACCGTATAAAACAATAGTTTCCATATAATTTCAGTATCCTGGACACCTGTGTTCTATCCAAGGGGACCAGTTTAAGATTTGGATCTGTGTCAAAGCAGATCAGTAGAATAAAACACACTGAATGTGTAAGTATTCTAGTTTTCTTCAGAAAACTTTCACAGATTTATAATTTAATATAATTGTCATCAGACTTTACATCTTATTGATATAAAAATTGATTGCATAAAAAGTTTGTCTACTTTCCCACCAACAGTGTAAAAGCATTCCTATTTATCCACGTCCATGCCAGCATCTATTGTTTCTTGACTTTTTAATAATTGCCATTCTGACAGGCGTGAGATGGTATCTCATTGTGGTTTTGATTTGCATTTATCTGATGATCAGTGATGTTGAGCTTTTTTTCATATGTTTGCTGGCCAATGTCTTCTTTTGAAAAGTGTCTGTTCATATCCTTTGCCCTCTTTTTAATGGGGTCGTTTGCTTTTTTCCTTGTAAATTTGTTCAAGTTTTTTGTAAAATCTGGGTATTAGACCTTTGTCAGATAGGTGGATTGCAAAAATTTTCTCCCATTTTGTATGCTGCCTGTTCACCCTGATGATAGTTTCTTTTGCTGTGCAGAAGCTCTTTAGTTTAAGTAGATCCCATTTATCAATTTTTGCTCTTGTTGCAATTGCTTCTGGTGTTTTCTTCATGAAGTCTTTGCCCATTCATATGTCCTGAATAGTATTCCCTAGGTTTGCTCCTAGGGTTTTTATGGTTTTAGGTTCTACATTTAAGTCTTTAACCCATATTGAGTTAATTATTGTATAAAGTGTAAGTAAGGGGTTCAGTTTCAGTTTTCTGCATATGGCTAGCCAGTTTTCCCAGCACCATTTATTGAATAGGAGATCCTTTCCCCATTACTTGTTTTTGTTAGGTTTGTTGAACATCAGGTGCCTGTAGATGTGTGGTGTTATTTCTGAGATCTCTGCTCTGTTCCATTGGTCTATATGTCTGTTTTGGTATCAGTACCATGCTGTTTTGGTTACTGTAGCCTTGGAGTATAGTTTGAAGTCAGGTAGCATGATGCCTCTAGCTTTTTTAAATTTTTCTTAGTATTGTCTTTGCTTTACCAGGTCTTCTTTGATTCCATATGAAATTTAAGGTAGTGTTTTTCTAATTCTGTGAAGAATGTCAATGGTAGTTTGATGGGAATAGCATTGAATCTATAAATTACTTTGGGCAGTATGACCATTTTCATGATATTGATTCTTCCTATCTATGAGGATGAAAAGTTTTGCTATTTGTTTGTGTCCTCTCTTAATTCCTTGGGAAGTGGTTTGTAGTTCTCCTTGAAGAGGTCCTTAACATCCCTTGTTAGCTGTATTATAGGTATTTTATTCTCTTTATGGCAGTTGTGAATGGGAGTTCATTCATGATTTGGCAGTCTGCTTGCCTATTGTTCATGTAAAGGAATGCTTGAACCATTGTGGAAGACAGTAGAGTGATTCCTCAAGGATCTAGAACCAGAAATACCATTTGACCCAGCAATCCCATTATTGGGTATGTACTCAAAGGAATATAAATCATCCTACTATTAAGACACATGCACACGTATGTTTATTGCAGCATTATTTACAATAACAAAGGCATGGAACCAATCCAAATACCCATCAGTGATAGACTGCATAAAGAAAATGTGGTATATACACACCATGGAATACTATGCAGCCATAAAAAGGAATGAGATCATGTCCTTTGCAGGGACCTGGATGAAGCTGGAAGCCAACATCCTCAGCAAACTAACAGAGGAACAGACAACCAAATGCCACATGTTCTCACTCATAAGTGGGAATTGAACAATGATAACACGCACCAGGGCCTGTTGCAGCGTGGAGGGGGAAGGGAGGGAACTTAGAGGATGGGTCAATAGGTGCAGCAAAGCACCGTGGCACATGTATGCTTATGTAACAAACCTGCACATTCTGTACATGCATCCCGTGTTTGTTTGTTTGTTTTCCCCAGAAGAAATAAAGAAAAACAAACAAACAAAAAAAAAGAGTTTGTTAATTTCTACTGAGAAAAGGTGCCTTAGTGTCTGAATTTACCCTAAATGTATCAAAATATCGAGGCTTCTAGCTCCCAATCCCCGCTTTGGAGGTTTGGGTTTACACTTCCCCAACACTACCGATGTTTGTCTATAGTAAATTTCTTCATGGTGGTGCTACATCCATTCCTTTTTATATCCTGCACTTTCTTCCTTCTGTAACCTTGGCGCCTAAGATAATAGGTTCTCAATAAATACTTATATTTGGTGTAATTCATTATTTTATTAATTACAAAGGTGTAACATGTATCTTGTAGAAAATGTATAAAATATAGAAAACGGCAAAATAATGACCAACTGCAATCTCACCCATTTTGTTTTGAGATTTTTGTCTGGAAATGTATTTTAAAAACGAATCATCCCTTTCCTAATCCCAATTCTATTCCCAGGAGATGGCCGCTGTGAATGATCCAGTATCTTTAAAGTATTTTCTCTATTTTTATCCACACAAAAATGTATACATGCACATATCCACATCTATATCCTTTTTTTACAAACAGGATTGTACTATTTTGTGCTGCAGAAATTGCTTTCTGCATCCACCAAAGTACTATAAAATTTTCTCAGTTCTGCAGATTTACCTTACTCATTTGAATTTAACACTATTTGATAAGTATTTTTGAACATACAAATTAATTCTTTGTGAAAGAAATGACTTTTGGCTAACATCTTATTTTATTATTTTAGAAATTGGCCAGACCATAAGTGAGTGGTTATGACTATTCTTACTTATAAGATTTAGTATAATAAAATTCCAGAATTAGAATTATCTATGTACCCTTTGTTCAGGTTTAAGATATAAACTTTCTGTTTTAGAAACTGGCCATATCACTACTGGTTTCCAAAGATTAGGGGAGAAACATGACTTTGTACCTCCTTCCATAACTAACTACATGTAAAATTTCTTTCAACCACTGTCAGTTCTCCCGCTTCATTTTGTCAGATCACTAGACTGATTCAAAATGTTTCTCAAACTTCAGGGGTTCTGTCACCTGCCTTTTGCTTCGGACGGCAGGCTACTGAATTCTATTGCCATCACAGTAACAACAATGATAAGCACAGTGGTCAGGTTTTAATGGCGCCACTTAATGAATTCTCTGAGAAAAGAGTAATAGTGAGAAATATCAAGGTCAGCAGTGTTTACTTTGAGAAGGACCTAGCCACAGATCTGAGAAGTCCTTCAAATGTACCTGGCATCTTTTTCTGCTCTGCCTGCAGTTAACTGAGATTTTCTTTCCTTTTTCCTCGTCTTCAGTATTATATGTGAAGCAAACCAATTCTAGTCTCAGAAAAGTGATAGCCCTTGATGTCAACATATCAAGCTTGGGTTCAATGGAAAGGTCAAAAGAAAACAGGCAAGATCACATCCTAACAATTTTCCCGTAGATTTAGGGTGACAATTTGGACCAATAAATTTGTTTACCACAGAAAAGAGAATGTGTCAAGAATCCTTAGTGGAAAATCAGAAATTATGGAAATGATTATAAAAGTAGCTTGGAGCTACACTGTGAAGAGAGTTGAGGGTATTCATTGTCCCTAAGAATTACATATAATATTATAAGTCTTGGAATAAACAAACAAAAGCTGAACTACTTCATACGAAGGATAACAGAGTTTAGAAAACATTCCTTAGGACAGAAATTAAGCATGGATATAAGTATAGGTCAATTTCATGAGGAAAAGAAAAATGACCGTGAAATAATAAAAAAAAGAAGAAATTCTGAATTAAGATACAAACTGTGTGCAGAGACAAAGGACCAGATGGCATGCAAACTTTCCATGCAGTTAACAGTTGCCGAGTTTGTTAAAAAATACAATAAAATATCTCTAAATGCATTTCATGCATCTCTTTAAGTTCTTTCTCAAATATCTATCCTATATTGCTATGAAGTAGTGAGGGGAAAATAGTTATTACTCTCTCTCTCTCTCTCCTTTGTTTTATGTAAGAGAGAGATTTAGGAAAGTTTGTGTACATGTATGTATATGTGTGTATGTGTGTGTGCATGTGTACCTGTCTGTCTGCCTCTCCCTGCTTCTGCCTCTCTGTCAATAATGCAGACCTCCTTCCAATAATTAACTATGGTTGATTTAGGAGTCACTTGCCTGAGGCCATACACCAAGTTAAAATGTGAATAAAGATTTCAGGGAGGATAAAAAGTGTTTTTCAGCTATTCAAACAAAGCCAGTGACACTATACCAACACAAAAAATTAGAGATGAAAAGTATCTTAGAGATCGATCCCTCATTTTCTGGATGAAACTGAGGTTCAGCAAGTTATACACCAAAATCCAACATTACCCAACTTGTTAATGGAAGATCTGGTCTACTTTTTGAACATGATAAGATCTGAGAGTTGCTGCAAGGCTCCTTGCTGCAAAATATTTCCCACACAGCTTTCCAGAGGACTTGAAATTCCAAAGGTCAAAATCTTGCATCAGAATTATTAATATTCTGCTGTCCCAAATGGTATCTTTGTTGAACTATCCACACTTTTATTTATTTTTGATGCCTCCACTTGTGTTCCTCTTGCCTACTCAAGAACTCTGTGTCAAAAATTAATCATCTCTGTTCAATGTAGTCTAATTTTCCCTCTCTAATGGACAATTCCCATCAGCATGCTTTTATTATTCTTTTATGTTTTTGTTCCTCCCTTCTTGAAAATAGATATATTAAAATTCTCTCTTGACCCTACATTCATTACTAGTTATAGTCCCACTTCTCTGCTCCCCTTAGTAACAAAATTCCCTGAAAGAGTTGTCTACATTTGTTATTGAATCTGTCCCTTCCCATTCTCTTTTCAACACATTCCAACCAGACCATATTAGGCCATTCTTGCATTGCTATAAAGAAATACCTGAGGATGAGTAACTTATAAAGAAAAGAGGTTTAATTGGCTCAAGGTTCTGTAGGCTGTACAGGAAGCATGGTGCCAACATCTGCTCAGCTTTCCCTGAGGACCTCAAGAAGCTTACTATCGTGATGGAAGGTAAAGAGGAAAGGTAAAGAGGCACACCTGGCCTACATTCTAAATCTCTCCTTTTGTAACTTTAATATATGGTAACACTTGGAGAAATATAATTGCTTTATTCAACAGTGATAGTAATTCACACTATTCTGTAACTCTTTCACATTGAAACCTTATTAAGTTGTTGACCAGTGACACCATATTGGAGAAGTATCATGGTTTAAGAAGCACAAGCATAATAAGAAAAGAAAAAAATACATTTGGGTTGTATAAAATGTTTGGTTAAATTCATGAACTGTAGTTAAAAAAACCTTTTTTCAAATAAAATATGATCCAATTCTTACCCTTCTACTGAAGTCCTTAGCTAATTCACCGTTTGGAATTTCAGCCTCCTTTCTCCTTTATTGTCTCAAAGTGCAAAACAGGCTAAATTCCAGTTGAAATACTGTGCGAATTGTAAAAACACAGGTGAGCAAATGACTTCTAAGGTGTGTGCTGCATTCTGCATTGTGCTTTAGTCATAAGAATATTTTTAAAGCAAAATGAGATATTCAACAGTGTCAGATGGAATCCCCTAGCTTGCTAGACAGAAACAAGGAACTTCAAATTAATTCTGACACATTTTTCATTGAATTACACCAGTTCCATGCCCTCAAGTCACTCATGACTCATTAGTCATATGCTCTTTTAGAACTATACACACTGGGGCCTGTCAGGGGGTAGGGAGCTAGGGGAGGGATAGCATTAGGAGAAATATCTAATGTAGATGATGGGTTGATGGGTGCAGGAAGCCACCATGGCATGTGTATACTTACATAAAAAACCTGCACATTCTGCACATGTACCCCAGAACTTAAAGTATAGAAAAAAAAAAAACCCTATATTTGTCACTTACTTACCTGCCTATAAGACCTTTACTTCCTTAATTTTCTTGCCTTTTTTTTTTTTTTTGGTTCATTATTCTTTTACCTTTATTATAGCCACAACTCAAAATTGACATATGCCTAGGATTTATGCCTTTGTCAAGAACACATTACATATGCAAAATCACTTATATTGATGTTATATTATGTTAAAATATTTGTTTCCTTCAATTAAGACTAAAGTAAGAGTCAGGAATGGCAGGGCACATTTCAAAATAAGCATGATCTAACTTGGTACAATTTGAGAGACAAAAGTGATCTCAGAATTGATCCAGGATAAATACCTATGCACCTAATGTCAGAGTCCCCTCAACTGAAATCTAATTCCCTGTAATTTCAGAATTGCAACCATTTAGCTATCCTCCCCATTTGTTTTTTCTTCTTAGCAATGTGGAATAAATCTAAATCTACCACAAAATAAAAGTGATTTGAAGTATGGGAAAGAGATATCATACTCTTTTCCCAAAATTTCTCTTCTCTAGGCAAAACTTCCTTCCATTAAGTTCCTTAGACAACACGTCATTTTTAGCAGGAGGTTACTCATCTTCCTCTGAGCTCAAACCTTTCTTAAAACATGACACCCAAATGCTAAATCCCAATATTCATCACACTAAGATTGTCTATGTAAGAGTAATTTACATACATGTTTGCATTATGGTCTTCATATTTTAGAAGTTCAATCTAATGAGATCAGATACAAAGCTTACAAGGAACGTTTCTAAAACGTGGCCTTTAGATTAGTAACAATCCATTAATTATTTTTGAGTGGAGTAATCCCAGCATTATCCAGCTCATGTAACTCAATCCTTTCTACTAAGTTACTAAAATCAAGACTAAATTTAAGTCTGGCAAACCTATCACAAAAGAAAACGCTGTAAGCTTGGCATGTAGTTACTTAAGTCAATGTATTTTGGTTCTAGTAATCACTCTTTTCTGTTTAATAAATTAATTTTAATATATGGCAATGGAAATCAATACTGAATGTGAAATCTGCTTTTACTTCTTTTGAAAATTCAAACAAACATTGTCCACCACCACACTGCTGATATTTCTCTGTGATCCATGAACTCTCAAGCATATTACTTTTATACTGTAAGAAATTACATGTTACAGAAATACTTCAGCTGGGTTTGGAATTTTAAATTAATTTAAGTGTATTAAAACCTGTCAAGATACACCCAGGGCTAGCTGGACACAGCTACATTTTGGTAACAAGACTGCAGATTATATCTTGAAAGTTTAAATTTCATAATATAAGGTGAGCAGCACACTGCAAATAGTGGAGTCTACTAATCTATGGGTAAAAGTGACAGCCAGAAAACCAAACACCACATGTTCTCACTCATAAGTGGGAGTTAAACAATGAGAACACATGGGGAACATCACACGCTGGGGCCTGTCAGGTGGCGGGGGAGTAGAGGAGGGATAGCATTGGGAGAAATACCTAATGTAGATGATGGGTTGATGGGTGCAGCAAACCACCATGGCACGTGTATACCTGTGTAACAAACCTGCACGTTCTGCACGTGTATCCCAGAACTTAAAGTATAATAATTTTAAAAATGAAAAATATATGGCAAGTGACTGGTGAAAACAAAAAGTTTAAAAAGTTAAAAGAAAGTGACAGCCAGAAGGAATAATTATGGCTAGTAAGTTAACTTGATATTGGATTGCCCGATTCAGTGCTCAGAAAGAAACCGCCAACTGGAAATTAGAATTAGCTACAGTAGATTTGCAATTAAATCTGTGTCCTATAAACTGTTACGGGAAGATCTTCATTTTCCGGGCTTTCATCCTGAAGCAAGCAAAGTACTCTAACTCCAGAAGAATCCCTTCAAGACCCTAATGAGGCAAAAATGACCAGTAAGCGTGCTTGTTTGCCTATTTATTTCCCTCATTTGGACAACAGATTTTGTAAACACTTAAGATTTTTACATTGACATTTTCAGAATCGATTACAAATGCAACTATATGCTTCTTACCACTGTAATAATGACATGATTTAAAATAGAGAGCCATTGTTTTGTCATTTTTCCTTTAAAAATCCTAATATTTGGTACTTAAGTATGAAAATTATGTTTACTTTTACGTCACTGTGTTCTTTATAAACATTTTGATGCTTAAGAAATGTAATTAAGTCTAAACAGGTCAACTTGGTGATATTCATGATATAATTCACTAAATATATGAATCTTTTTCATTTCCCTTTACAGCTCTCATTTCTTGCCAATAACTCCAGATATTGTCAAATAATCACAAGTATACCTTATTACTGCTAGTGAAAGGAAACTTTCCAAAAATCTCTGTGAAGATGAAAGCTAATGTCCAGGCCCCAATAATTCAATTAGATTTTGAAAAAGGGAGCTGTCATTCCTCAACTTACTTCAGCAAATGCTTAGTGCATGCAATGCATAAGGAATGTATACTCAACTGGAGGGATTCAATTAAGGAGGGATTCAATTAAGAGTGAAAGCCACATTGTGGGATTATTTTTTTAAATGATATAGGTATATTTAAAACATCAAGAACCAGTTCAAACCAAAGTTATATAAATTGTAGAAGCTTCATAATCAAATATTTATGACTCTCTCTACACTGCTTGAAATATTAAATTATTAAAAGCAAATATTGTAGCAAATAGGTTATCATCAATCTCAATAAAAGTTACATTTTACTATCACTGTCACATTATTACTTTTTGCTTTTAGTCGTTTAAGATTGAAGAGAATGGTAACAAACTGTGGTAACAAATCAAAACTTTTCAATGTAATTTACTTTGTGAGTAATTTCTAATTGATTCAGACTGATGAGACTGCACAGTTTGATGTATTGCTGAAGCAGAAGACACTTTGGACCAAGTAAATTTATAAGCTCCTCTTCTTGAGAGAAAAATGGCTGCTATATTTCATGTTGTCATTTTTTAGCTGTAACAATGTAGTTGTATATCTATGCTGATTCTTAAAAAAGAATACCAAACAATGTGTACACCTGTGACTATCTCACCCACCTATCAATATTGGATTTGGCAGGCCCAACCTTCTACTTGCTCAAAATAAAGGATTTAAGCAAAATGCAGAATTAACCCAAAAAGACCAATCTCATATATAAAAAGCAAAGTTGCAGAGCAACATCACTCAGGCACCTGCAGTTCAAAGATCATATCTTGTTAACATCACTAAAATTAGAACAATGCAATGGCTTGGTTGTGTGTTTTGGTTCGATTGTTTCTGATTCTGTTGAGATAGGCTCTGTGCTTTGCTTAAAAATCCCGAATGTTATTTTTCCAAAACATGATTCTAGATATAGATCCCAGTATTTTGAAAATGAGAGTTGGAGGGAAAAGACTGGGCTTGCCTGCTCAAAAGGTCAGAAGCACTTCACCTCAATTCAGTGACAAATTGCCTTATTTTACAGAAGATGTAACACTGGAATTTGAAAATAGCCATGTCTGACATACCTTTGGATTTTTACTCAAGATCCCCATCCAATGTGTATGTCCCTTGGCTGATAAAGCTTTTCCTTTTGATGTGAGGAAAAAATAATAAAAACAACCAACAAGTTTTCCTCTTTACTCATCTCATCCATTCTGGGATGGAATATCCCAAGAGGCTTGAGTCTGAAGGGCTTTTTTCAAATTTCACAACATTATGGAGACCCCTCTATGGAACTCTTTTCCCCCTTCACCTAGGTATCATGCCATCTGGCCGAGGAGCTACTTGTCATCTCTGCTGTTCCCTGATAGGCCAGAAACAAAAAGTGTCCCTAGGCCTAGGTAAAAGTAAAATAAAAGAAAAAAGAAAAACGACTTGAGGTGCAACTTTAGAGGCCTCCAGCATCTCAAAGGCTTTAACAAGTCTATTTAAGTACCTGTGGGGCCATAGTGGGATTTCAATACCCTCACATGACCCAGGACTTTATAATTCCAAACATTGTCTTGTCATTAACTGTGGAACTCTTGCTAATAGAGTCTGAGCGTCTAGGAGACAGTAAGGGAGATGATGAAAACAATTATTCGTAATCTAGCAGAGTAAACTATGCAATTTTTGCTTAAGCTAAACATTTTAGGCATTCCTCATTATAAACAAGTCAAAATCCCTTTCCATGTTCCCCATTCTTGTCTGTTTCCAGACCTCCCTTCTGCTTTTTAATTTCTAAAATGACCTCCATTTTGAAATTTAAAATTCAGGGATCATCTTTGAGGCATTTCTCTTTTTCATCTCACTATCAAACTTGTCATTAAATAATTGTATTTCTCTGAGGCATTTCTCTTTTTCATCTCACTATCAAACTTGTCATTAAATAATTGTATTTCTCTCTCTTTATTCCCATTATGCTAGTCCAGAATATCCCCAAATCCATATCTGAATTATTGCCACTGCCACTTCGCTCTTCTAGAATCAAGGCTCTCCCACCTGCAGTCCATTTTACTTAGTGCTGTCAGGATGAATTCCCTAATATACCTACAAGCCTGAATATGCCCCACATTGGCTTCTACATCAAGACCAGATAGTTTGGCCTTATTATAAATGTTCTCAACAATGAGGCTCCAACTTATCTGTCCAATCTTACCACTCTCTTTTCTGCTCAGCACTGTCTTTACTTTATATTCATCATGCTTATTCCTGTACTTATTTTATGCTGAGACCCTCCACTAAAATGTAATGAGTCTTAACCCTCACTTTCTTAAGGTTGATGATTCTTCAAGGTCCAAGTTAAGTTTCACTTTCACGAAACCTTCTATTTCAATTATCATTTATCTCCCCACATGTAAATCTAGTATAATTGTGAGTGCTTACTATTTCCTTATTGAAAGACTCAGATAGATGCTTCTCCCACAGATCTCTGCAACCCTCGTGTCAGGAGATCTCCTGGTGAACCCAATCCACCAAGGCCTTGTGTCTGACACACAGCGCTACATGAAATTTCAGCAAAGCAGCCACTCAGACAGGCACAGAGACCCGGGAGCTTTACATACTCCAGCTCTGGGATCCCTGGAAAAGGTGACTGCAACTCAGGCAAAGCAAGAGGTTGGACCTAGGTTGGACCTCTGTACATATGCCTAGGAAGGGGGCTGAAGACAGGGAGGTGAGTAGCATTAGTTTGCGAGCCCCATTTGCAGGGCACCTCACAGGATAAGACCCATTGGCTTGGAATGCCAGCCAGTCACTAGCAGCACTGTTGCACTTACATGGGATGGGACTGAGTTCCCCAGGGAAGGGGCAGACTGCCATCTTTGCTGCTTGGAAGACAGCCATTCCAGCATGCAGGCTTAGAGGAGTCCAAATTGTTGGGGGACAATGCTATTCCCATTAAACTAGCAATAGTATTCTTCACAGAACTAGGAAAAAAAACTATTTTAAAATTCAAACAGAACCAAAAAAAAGCCTAAATAGCCAAGGCAATCCTAAGCAAAAAGAACAAGATTGGAGGAATCACGCTACCTGACTTCAAACTATACTAGAAGGCTACAGTAACCAAAACAGCATGGTACTGGTACAAGAACAGACACATAGACCAATGGAACAGAGTAGAGAACCAAGAAATAAGACCACAAACATAGAACTATCTGATCTTCAACAAACCTGACAAAAGCAATAGGGAAAGGATTCCCTATTCAATAAATGGTGCAGGGAGAACTGGCTAGCCATAAGCAGAAGATTGAAAGTGGACCCCTTCCTTACATGATATACAAAACTTAACTCAAGAAGGGTTAAAGACTTAAATATAAACCCCAAACTATAACAACCCTAGAAGACAACCTAGGCAATACCATTCAGGACATAGGCATGGGCAAAGGTTTCGTGATGAAGACACCAAAAGTAATTGCAACGAAAGTCAAAATTGACAAATGGGATCTTATTAAACTAAAAAGCTTCTGGACAGCAAAAGAAACTATCAACAAAGTAAAAAGGTAACCTATAGGATGGGAGAAAATTTTTGCAAACTATGAATCTGACAAAGGTCTAATATACAGCATGTCTAATAAAGAAATTAAACAAATTTACAAGAAAAAAAAACCCCATTAAAAGGTGGGCAAAAGACGTGAACAGACACATTTCAAAAGAAGGCATACATGCAGTTAACAATCATATGAAGTAAAGCATAACATCACTGATCATTATAGCAATGCAAATCAAAACCACAATGAGATACCATCTCACACCAGTCAGAATAGCTATTATTTCAAAGTAAAATCATAAGAGATGCTGGTGAGGATGTGCAGAAAAAGGAATGCTTATACCCTGTTGGTGGTAGTAGAAAATAGTTCAACCATTGTGGAAGAGAGTGCGGTAATTTTTTAAAGACCTAAAGAAAGAAATACTGTCCAACCAAGCAACCCCATTACTGGGTTTATATCCAAAGGAATATAAATCACTATTATAAAGATACATGGCCATTTATGTTCATTCCAGCACTATTCCCAATAACAAAGACATGGAATCAACCTGAATGCCCATTAATGATAGACTGCATAAAGAAAATTTGGTGCATATACACCATGGAATACTATGCAGCCATAAAAATGAATGAGATCATGTCTTTTTCAGCAACGTGAAAGGAGCTGAAGGACATTATCCTTAGCAAATTAACGTGAGAACAGAAAACCAAATACAACGTGTTCGCATTTATAAGAGGGAGGTAAATGATGAGAGCACAGGGACACATACAGGGGGAACGACACAGACTCGGGCCTATCAGAGGGTGGAGAGTGGGAGGAGGCAGAGTATCAGGAAAAATAACTAATGGATACTAGGCTTAATACCTCAGTGACAAAATAATCTGTACAACAAACCCCCATGACACACGTTTACTTTGGTAGCAAAACTGCACATCCTGAACATGTACGCCTCAACTTAAAATGCACGTTTAAAAAAAAGATTCCAGTAAATGATTTCAATAACTTTAAATCTGCTGTAATATTATTATACATGAAACATACATTAATATATATTCATAGCTGTAATATGTTTAGGCATATTTTCAAAAGAGAGGAAAATCACAGAGAAACACATACACACACACACACACACACACACACACACATATATATATGTATGTATAGGATTATATATCTTTATACAAAGGCATAGAAAAACAAGAAGTATACTTGCTTCAAATAATAAATGGTGGTCCCCTGGTCACCTCCAGCAATGGGGCAATGGGAGCAAGATTGACAAAAGGGTTAGTAAAGGAGATCTTTCAGGTTCTACTCTAAACACACCAATGCTGCTAGAAATTTTCCAAGAAATATATTCAAGTTTTACTTGTGTGATTTTGTTTTAAAGTATTTAATTAAAGGGGAAAAATAAAGTTATCAGCAGGCCATCCTGAGGCCTCAATATATGTAAAGCACCATTCCTCCTCTCTGTGTGTACAAGAATATCTTCCCCTTTTATTCATAGCCTGCTGCATCCTCAAACAGTGTTCAAAATAGTTTTTTGCTTTTGTTGTTTTGTTATCTCCCCTTCCCTTCATCCCATACCAACTTGTTCACTACACAAAGTCAGTAGAACCCACAAAGTCCTGGAAACATAGTTCAAACACCTAAAAGAGCTCTGGTTTTCTTGCTGTAGTTAACTCAGGCAGTGAATTAATAAAAATTGAGCAATTTTCAATGGAATGAATTTAAGCGGTAAATTTCTCTCCCATAAACCTAAAATTACTGTCAAACATAAAAGTATTAAAAAATTCTTCCCGTTTTTTCATCAGATCCATATTGTTATTTTTTTAAAATATCATTTTGGAGCTATAGTCATGTGCCACATAATGATGGTTTAGTCAACAGTGGACCACGTACATGACAATGGTCCCATAAGATTATAATAAAGCTGAAAAATTTATATTGCCCTAGTGACATTTTGATGATCCTGACCCTCTGTAAGCCTAGGCTAATGTGTGTGTTTGTGACTTTGTTTTTAATTTAAGAAGTTTAAAAAGTAAAAAAAAAAAAAAAAAAAAAATTAGAAAAAAGCTTATAGAATAAGAATATCGAGAAAAAATATTTTGTACAGCTTAACAATATATTTGTGCTTTAAGCTAAGTGTTATTATTAGAGTCAAAAGTTTATCAAGTAATAAAGTTACAGAAAACTAAAGTTAATTTATTATTGAAGAAAGAAAAAGATTTATATATATTTGGGACAGCCTAATTGTATAGTGATTATAGTGATTATAAAGTCCATAGTAGTGTACAATAATGTCCTAGGCATTCACCTATCAATTACTCTCTGATTCACCCAGGGCAACTTGCCATCCTGCATGCTCCATCTATGGTAAGTGTCCTATACAGGTGCACTGTCCTTTATCTTTTATACTGTATTTTTACTGTGCCTTTTCTAGGTTAAGATACACAAATACTGACCATTGTGTTACAATTGCCTACATAAACCATCTAGGTTTATGTAAGTACACTCTATAATGTTTGCACCATGATGAAATTACTTAAGGATGCATCTCTCAGAACAGATTCGTGTCATTAAGATATGCATAACTGTATTGACTTTCCACTAACTATACGACTCTTAATAATTTTTTTTATTTGCTTTTAGTCATGGGGCCAAATTCTATTTTCTTAATTCTTCTTCCTCTTTTGTGTAAGATACATTGTTCCTAAGAAAAAATGCAATTTTATTTAGAGACATTTTGCTTTACATTTAGTATTTTAGAAATGCAAGATATATCAAAGGATAGCTAGAAGACAGAAATGCACTGTCCAAAATAAATGTGCTATCTTTTCCAAGGGCATGCAAATACATTTTCCCTCAAAGATTAGGAGTTGGGTAATGCTAGTACCTGAAATTCCAATTTTTCTCCTTTAAATATAATCAGTCCCCACCTTATGAAGGGGTTGTATTTCAAAACATTGTGCTTGTTGAGTTTTAGGAATGAATTCTCACTAGAAACAATGTTTATCCATGGTGAACATATGAAATTTTCAGGCAATCTTAAAATAAAATAAAAACTTATTCATTTCCTTTTGTACCTGAAGTTATATAAAGTTAAATACAAATGGTTCTTTCAAATCTAACCACCACATATGTCAATGTTTCTGTAGAAGTTAACTTTTTTAGAATTTTAACCTAGTTTGTTAGGAACATATCTACTTCCACTGCAGGGAGAATAGATATTCACCTAACTGCATGCCACCAATAATGGCCATAATGAGCTGAAACAGATCCTAGGAAACATTGAGGTTGCTTATTCAGCCATTCAAAAAAACATCACCACTGCTATATCCTTGGTCCTGAAAATATAACTGTGATTAGAAAAGATATATTTCTTGCTCTCAGTAGGAATACTTAGGAGAGACTTAAAGCATGTTAATATATGAGCTATACAGCTATTGGAGGTAGACTATTCGGGGCAGGTGAAACAGTAAGTGCAAAGGCCCTAAAGGGACAAAGTGCCTGGCATACCTAAAAAACAACATGTAAGTCAGCATTTTAGTCAGTGTTTCTGAAGTGGCAGTGAAAAGGGGAGCATTTATTAGAATATGAAATAAGAGAAAAAGAAGACATAGAGCCTTACTGGTCATTTTTAGGGCATTGAGTTTCACCTTGAATACTAATTGGAAGAACGGAGCAGTGACATAATCTGTATTCGGTTTTAACCTTATCATTGCAGGTGCTGCATTGAGGATGTTCTGAAGTGGGCAAAGGGTGGACGCAGGGAAATGAGTTCAAAGGTTGTTGCAGTAGTCCCAGGAAGAGAAGATGGTGGTTGGAGCCATGAAGTAACAATGAGGCGGGGGAAAAGTAGTCAGTGTCTGGATATATTTGAAAGCAGAGCCAAAAGTATTTTGATGATATATTGATTGTAAGTCTAAAATAAAGAGAGAAATCAAGGATGATCCCCAGGTTTTGTCCTGAGAAAATGGAAGAAATTGGCTTATCATTAGTTGATATAAGGAAGAAAGACAGGAAAGTAGGTTTGAAGGAAATGAAAAAAATATCCTAAATTCAATTTTGGATATGTTAATTTTGGGCTATTAAAATCCCCAAAAGGGGATGCTGAATAGGCAATTAAATAATATGAATCTGGAATTTAAGGGAGAGGTCAGGACAGGTGATATGAACTTGGGAATCATCGGCACACGAAAATTATTTAAAGCCATGAGACTAGATGTTTATACATCTTAACCTAATAGGTAGACTACAATTGCTATAGCAGAAAGACTTGGTGATACTGGAATATAAACAAGGTGTATCTACCTCATAATGATAGCCAGGTTTAATAGAAGAGTTGGGAATACCTTTGGAGAAAAGTTGACATTTACACTGAGAACAAAAGGAACCATCAGAATCAGCTAGATCAAAAGGTTATGGAGTGATTCAGGAATGTGCAATGGCCTGAAGGCAATGCTGATCATGGTGCAGTGGGAGGAAGTAAAAAATGTTCAGACTGGCAGCATCATAGACTGCAAGAAGTGGGGCTCTCAGAGGCAAGAAAATAAGAGTTGTGCAAAATGAACCTTGAGAAGAAGACAGAGGACAGTTGATCTCACATTTTGTAAGCCATATTATTAAGACTTAATTTTAGAATAGTTTTAAAAGGTGGGTAATAACATATTATGCAGGCTAAACCTTCTGACAATGATGCAGAATACACCGTCTCCCCATAAAAGATGCAACTCTATATATCCAAAAATACATTTCTCAGAACCTAGTAATGAGTTTGCTCTCTGCTTCATTTCTGCCAATCTCAAGGAATAGTTTCTTACTTCCCTTTCCACTGCCAATACCTAATGCTTCAAAGACTCCTTTTTTGACCTCTATCCCAAGTTGTATGAAGTGGGAAGACAGCAATTGTGGAATCTCTTTCTCATATCCCCTTATCTTTATCAGCATCATCGTCACCAGGGTAACGAGGTACTTTTCCAAGTTGGCACTTGGGCAACATCGGAAATTTTTTAAAGGGTAGGATGAGGGAGAAGCACCAGGGAGCTGCCATCTAGGTGGTGTAAGATGCACAGCATCATTTCAAAACAAATCAAATTTCATGAAAGTTAGCTTACAATGCAAAGCTATCCCCCTGCGAGGTTTGCCAAGAAATGCTTTAGAGGACAGAAGAAAACAAAAATTTATATATTTAATCACTATTCATATTTAATATAAAGCAAAGATGATGCAAAACTTGAAGGTGATTCTATGGCCTTCAAGGGATCACAGAATGTTAAAGACAGAAGAGATATGGAGATGCTATCATCCAATCTCCCAATCTCTTCATTTCCAAGATAGGCAAACCGAGACCCCCAGAAATGTTGACTTGTAAAATCTGGTGGTAGTCCTTCATAGCATATGTTCACTGGCTTTGAATTGTTTTTCCCTTTTAGGATTATTTTTGAGGAGACAGGGACCAAGGGTCCAAATGATCCCAGTGGTTAGTGTTTAGCAATAAATGTTTCAGAATCTATACTAAATACAGTGGCTTGGATGCTAACTGATTAAAATGAAAAAAGACAGAAAGAACTCCTCTATGTGGGTTCTTAGACAGCCCCATTGCAATTTAAAGAAAATATGTTTAGTGGTTTGAGGCTTCAACGTTGTATTGTCTGTGTACTGTTCTTGTTATGTCTTTATTTTGAGTCTGTTGGTACTAGACTTCAGAAATATTGCTGATATGCTGCCTAATCCATCACAAGTCACAACAAAGCTCTTAGGGTGAAAGATGTTGTCTTTAATAATGTAAGTTCTCATTATTGAGATTTAAGTGCCCCATGCACAGTGGTTTTGAATTTGCAATGTGACACTAGATGGTCCTATTAGGGAGTTCAGGTTATGCCAGAAACTCAATATTCTCTCTTTCCTTTCTCTGACAGGTAGGTGAGAGGATTAAGGATATTTAAAACAGAAGAAACACCAGAATACATCCAGTACTACTCGTTGAGGGTGGAAGGACAGATTTAGAGGTTTTCAAAAGTAGTATTTTTGCGCTGAAGTAGCTCTTAATGCAAGTATTCAACGAGGAATTTTATCTCTAGCGTGTGAGTGTGTGTATGTGTGTGTGTGTGTAATTACACACTGTATGTTGTGTTTATAGGTAAACAGCAACATTAATACCTGGGTGATATATAAGGCTAGGGAGTTCTATATACTCATCTGCCCTTTGTGTTCCATCTCCCTAAAGCATAAGCCATCAAAAGAAGTTATCTAAAATAATTAGATTGTAGTTAACAACCTAACATCTGGTAGAATTCAGCTGCACAGGCTGGAGGTGTATCTAAAGCAGGAAATATTCAAATACCTATAAAAGGAGTAAACTATGTTGAAAAAAATTATGATGATGAGACATACAGATATTTCAAGATTAATAGGCTGTTTATTCCTTTTTCAAAAGCATTACGGAGGAAAATAACAGTGGCCTCTATTCTCCTACTCTTACTTCCACACAATTATTACATGGAAATCATATGGAGCTTTAAACAATGCCTTTCTCCAGAAATCCTGTTGAAAGCATGTCATTGTTTCTTACAGTGGGGATAATATTTTCTATTTGTACATGGAGAAAAGAGCTAATAAAGTGTTGCATGTATATTAAATGGATACCTGACTCAGGAACACATTAACTTAATGATTTATAGCCATCATGAGCTCATCCTAAATGGCCCCTGGTAAAGGAAAACAACAGAATATACTTCAAGAAATCTACTGAATTTAATATGTATCCCTTTTCGCTGACAGTGACATTCTAGCTCGTGTTCCTCTAAAGAGTTAAATATTTCAGCTACAAAAATTACCTCCACAAACTCTCATGTCTTAGCAAAAGCTACTATTTAATTGCACATTTTTCATAAGATGACCAATTAAAGTTAAAATTAAAGGAGCTGCTTTGTACACATAAATATCCTACATAGAGTTTCTCTCTTATTTACAAGACTTGCCATTTAAAAACAAATATTGAACAGAATCTCCATGCACTCAGTACAACTCATAGTAAGTAGTGAAAATATGAGATTGATAAATAAATTAGAATCTAAATAATACAATCAATTTATATACAATTCTGTTGTTAAAGCAGTGTACATTTGTCAAAAATATTCGGAAGCATTTCTCAAAGAGGTCTGAAAAAAGTGACTGAAGGGTTTAGGACAAGGTATTCTAAACATTCATTCTTACCTAACCCAAGTTCCAGCCTACATTTGGGTATAGAGTTATGATCAGCCTCCTTCTATCAGATTTTGTGTCCTCGTGAGATCTCAATACATCACTGGAAATGAAGAGCTGCATTTGATCCTCATCTAACAGCATTCTTTAAAAAATAAAATAAAAACTGAAAGTTTGTCAATCAGAGCTGCTCACACCATTTACAAAGAGAAGCTTAAATAGAAAATAGCAGCAACAACAGGTGGCATGGATTCCGGAATGGGCTAGCAACCAAGAGGAGAAGCAACACTGATTCATGAGCATAGCTACAGGGCCTGGTACAGAGCCAGCTCCAAATCCCTCTGCTTTTAGAACAGCTTTTAATTTTTTATCATCTTATGAAATGAGAGCGAATTAGATGCTGATGGCTGGCAGCACTGTTGGCCTACTTTTGCCACAGGGATGTTTATTCAGGTGTATCAGCAGTGCCCATGGCCACATACTTTAAATCTAATCTGGAGAAATAACCTTTGGGATCCTTCATCCTGACAAAGTTTAATATGAGACCAGAGATGAGAGGTCGTTCTGCCTTCATGCTCACTCATGAATGAGACTGGAGTACATCAACTTCATTTCATTGAGATCATAATGATACAGCTTTTCCAAAGGAGTCCTTTTCCACTTTCTCCTAACCTGAGGGTACTGTGTTTTGCAAACAGCATACACATGATTCATTAAAAGAGAATTTGAGAATCCCAAAAATGAAAATTATATTTCAGATCTGTAGGGCAATTGCCTTACAATGAGGAGAGTGTATATGGATAACCTTTTTTATGTCCTTGAAAAAAAGACACTGAAAGTGAGGTATCACGTCCCAGGCTCTACTCACAAATTACTACAGAATTATTTTTAAGTTGTTGGTCAGTGACTCTGAAATTCAAAAAGGAAAAAAGAAATAGAAGACTTGAAACTAGAAGTAACAAATAAAAAGAACAAATGGAAGAGGAAAGAGACACAAATTTAATCAGGAAACTAGAGAGGATGGAATTGTTGCTGTGTGACCTTGAGCAAGTTTTGTAACCCCTCTGTGCTTCACTTTCTTTATGCCTCATCTATAAAATGGGGATAAAAACAGCACTTACTTTAGATTTGATTTGAAGATTATTTTCACTTATAAAACATATAGAGCACTACTGTTCCTGCCTCATGCTAAAAACTCAACAAATGTTTGGCTGCGATAATTATTAATTAATTAAATGGTAATTATATGTCAGGCTCTGTGCTTGTTGCAAAGTAGTTTATAATAGAATATTTGTATAATTCCCACAACACTTCTTATGATTTTTTACAGGTGAAGAAACTTAAGCAACTCACCCAGGGCACAGGTAACAAACAGCAGAGCCAAAATTATCACCCAGGACCACCTGTTTCTTAAGATCATGCCCTCCGAGGTGGCGGGCGCCTGTAGTCCCAGCTACTCGGGAGGCTGAGGCAGGAGAATGGCGTGAACCCGGGAGGCGGAGCTTGCAGTGAGCTGAGATCCGGCCACTGCACTCCAGCCTGGGCGACAGAGCGAGACTCCGTCTCAAAAAAAAAAAAAAAAAAAAAAGATCATGCCCTCTAGATCAACCTACATCTATTATTACCAAATACTTTTCTACACTCCTTCTTTCATGTAAAAAAAAAAAATTCTACAAAATGTAAACAATGATATCATTTTAGTAAATTTTACATATCTCCTTTGTTATGCCAAATGTACCAATTTCCTCATAGATATTAAATTGGTCACAATGGGTTCCTGCAATCGCCAGAAGATATGATCTGCAGCTTGTCAAACATCCACTAGTACAGAGACATTGGGAAGTAATACATGGTATCTGTCATTATTCTTATCTGGTAGTAATAGTAATGAACTGTAACTATCCTAGGAAATAAAAAAGGACTCGGAAGGTTATAAGGGTACTATTATATTGGCTGAGAAAACAGACTTCTAAGACTGGAAGGAACCAAATAAGCTTTGGAAGGATAAGAAGCAAAACAAACAAACAAATAAATAAAACTAATAACCTTTTAGCCAGAACGACCAGGCCAGGACAGAGCCACCAATATTTTTAGGCCTCCACCTCCTCTATGCACTACTATTATTACCGCTAGACATGATAATAACTATGCCAAATCAATTCTAATCATTATTCCATCCTTGTGTTATGCAATTTAGATTCATAGTCTGGGATGATAGCATCCAATTAGCTGAGCCTGGCTTATATACCCATAATCTGGCTGCCAGAAGGCTAGGAAAGAAGTCTCCAGTCTTTGATTTTTGTACGAAAGGTGGGTACTATGTCCAATTAGTACATTACACAGTGAAGAATTGGATGATGAACAGCCAAAAACACGCAGCAAATTTCCGCTATGCCCATTCAGGTGGCCCAGAATCCTTTCTCCTAGTGGCCTATATATAAAAGATTTGGTTACCCCATAAATTCCTGGGTGTAATTAAAAAATTGGAGATACACCACTTTGTACACACTGATTTTTGCAGTGGTTTCCTAGAACTCCTTGTTAATTAAAGGGCATTACTCTTGTGTTGGCATATACATCAATGAGATTTTACGCTTAAACATACACTTAGAAAAGAAGACAAAATTTAACTCTTCAAATATTATATATATATGTGTGTGTGTGTATATATGTATATATAATGTATATATATGTTCCAAATTTCCTTTTCACATGTTTTCAATTTTTCCCTTCCTATCAATTGAACACAAATGACAACCTACCAGCCTTCATCAGCCTATATCTCAAAATGTTGGCATTATTTATATGTTCACAAGGGCTTTCAAAGACCGTTACTGACACTCAACCACACAACCACCTTTTCATCTTTACCATAGTTCATCTTAAGTGGAGGAAACAATCTTGTTTTACTTACACACCTTTCTGCTGCTCTGTTAAATGTTCATAGGAATCAAAATTATAGCAAAGAATTAAGGTATTTATAGACATACATGAAACTTTAGAATATAGGCAGGCAGTGTAGCACATAGACTATCAATTCAGTACTTAGAAAAGATTTGGGTATCCACTATGAAATGTCTAGAAACATACAATATTTGTAGTACAGTATTTGTAGTATGTCCTTCCTCAGTGGATTTGAAAAGTAAAACAATTTCTAATTTTTATATTACATGATTTGTTAATAGTATGCCCGGATTGTAAATAATACATCCCCTGAGACTAGCATGGAGAACCAAGATGAGGTTTTTTTTTTTTTTTTAAATAAAGAATGGCGAGAAACTACAAAATGATTGGCTCACTTTTGGTAATTCACTTATTAACATAATATCAAATAATATCTAAGAAATTGCACTAAATACTACAATTATGCTAAGTAGGTTGGAATCACAGTACACACTCACCACCTGTCAATGCATGATAGATCTGATTAGCATAGATGAAATGCCAAACTCGCAAAGAGGAATACTGAAGAGAGAGAAGACACTCAAGGGCTTGGAACTGGCTTCACTGTACCATTTTTGCTTTTGTTGTGACCAGAGCCACTGAAAAGCAAACCATCAAAAATATTTCAACTTGACATTTGTATTCAGAATAATTTAAATGGACAAAGATAAACTTGCATGCAAAGCTCATTTGTTTATTTCTTTGCTATTTGTCTGCATCCTTCTTTTAAAATGAAAGATATTAATTAAAAAGAGGTATGTGGAACCTGTCAAGGCACAATTTGCCAGCAAAATTGCAGCCCTACTTTCTAAGTATTATAGGCAGTAATCATTCTGCATACACAAATAGGTATTCAAGTTGAGTAATAAGAAATAGGATTAGAAAACAGGGATCTTACAATATTCCTGATAGAAAACTAGATACGTAGATAATTTTTTCTTCCTTTTAGACTCACAAGCATCTCCTTATCAAAAAAGTCTAAAGGAAAGACGAGAAAGCAATGAAGGTAAATACAGGGCAGCTATTTTCAGTTTGATAAGAAAAATAATATTTTGGGAAAGAGAATGATTACTCTCTATTTTTTTAAATGTTGCATTATATATTGCTCAAGAGTATTGTGGGGACTATATTACATTTAATTTAGTTTTATTTATTCTTGGCCCTTACACCATAAAAGTTGACTTTTTTCAAAAGTCATAAGGGAGTATATTCATTGATTTCTCAAAACTAGTATATCTAAAAACAAAGGATGATACTGTAGCCCACATATAAGGGTGAATGAAACAGCAAAGTAGCAGAAAAGCAGCAAGTGAAAACCATATGTGATGCATTTGTGGAAAATATATGATAATAGGAGACAGGACACATTCATGGAGAGAGGGACTTTTAAATAACAAAGTTTTGGGGCGCTACTCAATGAAGAAAATTAAAGTTTTTTGCCTAGAATCATGGAGCTTTATAGATTCAATTCCCATCACAGATGCATAGGCATTTTTAAAAAGGGCATTGGCAGAACAAACTCACATTGGAAGGAAGCTGTACACCTGGCTTTCCTTATTATATAGATATGTGCTGTGTCCAATAGAAAAAAAAAGTCTAGATTTTAAAATTCTGGTTAATATTTGTTTGTGATTCATTTCAAAGACTGAAATGTGAGTGATTATAGAACAAAGACAGAAACATCTTTGTAGGTATCAGATTAATATCAGCCAAGATATGATACGAAGGTCAGGACCTATTTGATGCAAAGTGTGAAGCAATATGGTCAAACACAGATGTAAAACTCTGTGTGATATAAAACTAAACCTACAAAAAAGAATATTTTACCAGAACCACTCATTTATTTACCCAGCATTTATTGAATGAGCACCTTTGATAGACCAGGCAGTGTGGGTTTACAAAAGTAAACAAGAAGCATCCCTGACCTCCTAGAACTCAAGGTGAGAGGGGCAGACATGTAAACCAATAATTACAGCACAACTTGACAAGATATTCCTCCTTACTGCTCCCAGTTAATTAATCTTCCAGTGATAATGGATTGGTAAGTAATACCAGATAAGATTATTTGTAGTTGTATAAATGTGAATGGTCTATTTTAAAATTTAAAGAAGAAAAAATACCACACCTGCTTCCAGAACTAATATTCTGTTACTGACATAAATTCTAATTCAGAAACTATGCGAAACAGATTTTCTTCTTCCAAAGCAAGAGATCTCTTGTATCAAGGTCATATTTAATTCTTTTGACAGGATATTCTGTCAGGTGTCAAGCTAAAATGGAATCCAAAGAAGCCAGATTTCATCCTAATTTCAGGAAAACATATATTCAGGAAAAATGTAAAAGAAATAAATAATGAAAACTAATAGGAAATATGTTTTAACATTTCCAGTCATTAGCAACATCTTGTCAGTTACAGACAGAAGGGGCTGCCTATAGAAGAGCTGAATCAGGCATCAGGAAGGGGATTGAAACCATCAAGTTCATATTAAATAATGCGTGGTGGCAACCCCAGGAGGCTGGCATCTGGAGGCAGCCAGAATGAGTTTTTAAATCACTTTTATTGGAACTCCTCAGCTGCAGGTAATGGCTTAAGGGCTGCAGAATATGCAGATTTGAAAGAAATGCAATCTTACTATTTCATAGCTTTGTCTCCCCTGACTCCCTGGCAGGAATCTTTGAGAATGTTTCTGCCACCTGCACGCCCAGCACATTTTCTTATCTTTCACACATTTTCTTCTCTTCTTCCCAGTATCACTAGACTTTGGAAATGTAAACTTTGACTTGTGGCTATCTTATACTACCCTTCTTCATTTACATAAAATTTTGCAATTATACAAAATAGCACTTCAACAATACAAAGTCCATTGAAAGTTCCTACAGTTTAATTTCTTTTGAACTAATCACATTATGCTTAAATGTCTACCTAGTTGTTACAATCAGTGTTGTCTCTGATTATCAACCAACATGCTATTGGTTTTAAAATTATTTTTGTCTCAATAATCCATCTCAAGTCAGGAATAGTACATAATTTACCTGCAGGTGCATAGTATTTTTCAAACACTTTAAGAACTATCTTTGGTGGAAAATACCTTAGGTTCAACTGTCAAATGTTCCATCATTAAAATAATAAGGAAACAAATTAGGTACATAAAATTTTTAAAGATGTGAAAAAGTTAATTTATACAAAATAATGATCTGTTTGTCTTGATTATTATAATGAAAACATTAAACTCAGCTACATGTGCTGCTGCTCTAATTGTCAGATATTTCACAATTGCTCTTGTCTTAGAACTTCTTATCTACTGGCCTGTTTCCATGATATCTATCAGGAGGTAGAAGGCATATTGAATAAAGAAAAATAATAACAATAGAAAATCCCTGCTGCACAAACATCTGGATCATCCCAGTAACTTTGGCATCTCCAGTACTATGTCAATCTAAGGGAAAGGGTCCTTTCACCATCTTTGCCACCCCAGCCTTGGAGGCTCCCAAATGACAGTTTACTTGGAATTTTTTTCCGAAAACTTTCCTAGAACACATTTTCATCTGTCCATGCCTAGGGAAAGAGATTTTTTTTTTTTTTAATCTGGAGAAAAAAAAAAATTAGAAAATCAGGACTAAATGAAATAGATTTCTTGTTTTAGTAAATGTATCCAATAAGTAGATAATCTATCTTTGAATTAGGATAGACCACAATTTACCTCTTTTCTGAACTGGTTTATAACTTGTTTTACAATACTTATGGTCTTGCAAAAAGAAAGAAATGTGGTCTAGTGCTATGTTTCAGTTAGTAAGAAATTCATGATGTATTTAAAATGATAGCACAGTACATAGCCTATAATTACTGGTTGTTATCTCCCACCTAAAACTCAAAATCTGAAAGATAAGCACAGTGGGGAAGTTTATTTTAGCATAATCAGTAGCAGCTACAGCAGCAGCATCACAAACACCTGGGTAGTACAATAGTTTATGTAGCAGGTTAATATCATGATATATATTAAGCTTCCTAAAATTTTATGAATTGACAGGGAAGAGATCATCTTTAGCATTTCTAGAAATGAAACTCTGACAAACTATACATGTAAAAGTTGTCTATTTTTTTCTACCAGGTTGCTTCTCACAAGTACATAAAACATAGTAATCAATTACAAAAGCATTTTGTAGAAAAAAGTTGAATCAGGGCTTTGCACCAATGTGTAACATGATAGACAATTAATGACCAGAGATAAACCTTGCTTATCTAGTCACAACATAGTTGAGCGACACACTTTTGATTAAGAGAGATTCGAATTCTTCATGAAAAAAAATGTGAAGGCCTAAGCTTTCACAGGGCCGTTTTGCCACACTGTGTTCAGTCAGGCAATAAGCTTCTTCTATTATATTGGAAGAGTAGGGGTTTTCCAGGGAATGAAAGTGATACAATGGAAAGAAGAAAAGCTCCAGGTAAAGTAACAATTTGGGCCTTAAACGTTTGCTTGGAGATACTATCAAAAGAATGATAGTAGAGACTAGGAAGGGTGTGTACCTAAGTGAGGGATAAAGGGAGGTTGGTTAATGGATACAAACATGCATTTAGACAGAAGGAGTAAGTTCTACTGCTCACTAGCATAGAAGGGTGACTATAGCTAGCAACAATATATTATATATTTTAAAATAGCTAGAAAATTTGAAATGTTCCCAATACAAAGAAATGCTAAATGTTTGAGGTGATAGCTATCTTAAATACCCGGATTTGATCATCACATTCTACACATGTATCAAAACATCATATGTATCCCATAAATATGTATAAATATTATGCATCAATAAAAAAATAAGTATCTGTTACTCATATGCACTTAATCTAAAAACAATTAACTTTTCTCCATAAAAAACATCTTCTTTAACTGAGCACACAATTTACAGAGAGATGTACAGCTGCATCAATCAGAATCTGGGCATAAAACCAGTCAGATCACATGAACTGGATATTCTGAGGAGAGTTTGAAAGAGGGAGTATTTCCAAAGATACGAGCAGTGTATGGGGAATACCACAAGAAAGGATAAGGCAAAATCTTGGGGCTAGTAAGAGGTGAAGTGAGCCACTTTTAGGTCTAAATGGGCCAGAGGAGTGGATGATGACAACAACATTGAGATGAAGTGGCTATGAGGCCTCTTGACAAGATGCAGCTAGTCCACGGTGATCGCACAGAAAAGGAGGAAGAAGAATAACCTAACCTCACTGTCTTCCCTTCATCTGATAGAACTTCTTCCAGTCTTCCCCATTGTCCTAATCTAAAATGAAGCCAGAAGGCAGACAAGTCCTTGAATGTAATCATAAAGATCAGACTTCCAAGGCACAAGGCAAGGGATAGAGGGATGGAATGGGAATCTGGAGACAGAATGAAGGTTCTAAGTATATCGAGGGTTAGAAACTGGCAAAAAAGGGAAAGGACAAATGTCACCAGCCAGGCCAACCATATTAACTATGACAGGTAAACTTAGGCTCAATGAAGTTAAATGACTTGTCCAACTGAGTAAATGGCAGTCCTGGAATTATAACCAAGATTTTTATTTTCAAACTTGATTGTTATTTTATTTCAATAAAGCTACCCATTTATTGGCTTTTAAATGGTTTCTAAATGTAGCTGACTAAAAGTTAAGCTAATGAGAGCCAAAACACTATGTAAATCCTCCTAGAACATCTCTTTATAATAGAAACGATAACTATACAAACATAAAGGAAGCAATTTCTAGAGTATTCATCACTTATGTTCCCAAAGTGTTCATCAAAATATATAAAAACAATGCTATAAATTGCTCTTAGATCCCTCTGTAAACTTGTGAAAGGATATTTAATCCATAATAGCCATCAAATAATGTACCTACTATTGAAGCAGTATATGGAACTCAGTAATTAAAGGCGTAGGATTTGGAGTTCAACAGACCTGGGTTTGAAATCCTACTTAACTGCTAATTTACCATGTGATTTTTGACAAGTTACCTTACTTCTCTAAGCTCTAGTTTCACGTCTATGATTTAGGAATAATTATAGCAACTATTTCATACAGCTGTGATAAGTTATTTCAGATAGTGTTTGCAGTGCATAAAATGCCCTCAATCAAGTTTAACTGTCAGTAATATTATTACTAGTAGCTCAATTATATCTAATCACTTTATACATCTAAATGAAAGATGACATCTCCCTAGGGAAACTCCTTCCCAAATAGCACTCTTACGAGGACTCGAAGATCCATATTGAGATTATCCAATAAATACATGACCATATGTGTACTTGTAGTTTATCTGTAAGTCAAGTCTCTATTACTCCATATCATTCTATACTAGCAATGAAAGCAAGCCAACCTATCTCCATGATGTGTCAAGAAAGCAGGACAATTGTATTAAACTTTTGTAGTATGTAGGATGGGCCACCCAGGACATAATCACTTGGTCCCAGAAAGTAGATTTTCTGCATGTGGTATTTTGTTTTGTACTTTTCTGTTTTATTTTTAATTGATAAGTAAAAATTGTATATATTTTGCACATGGTATTTTTGATGTTTCCTGCAGTAGTGATGAGCTTCGTTCACAGCAAGTAAGTATTGGAGCAAAATGTATGAATCTGTGATTCTCTATCGTCAATATCATTCAAAAGTAAATTCCAGTTCAAATAGGCGAGTTCTAATATTTAGTACTTTACTGAGCTCATATCTAATCCCTTTTAGTTGTAAAGTACAACTATCAGAAGTTTTTCTACTATTTGAGAAAAAAAATTAGTTTCTATTCACCCAGAAGGACTGATTACTCTTATCAAATACTCTGGCTTATGAATGGTGTAGGTATGTAGGTAGGGATTTTATGTATGTATATACTAAGTTTGTATGTGTATGTGTGGTAAAACCCAGACCCTCACAGCTCAAGTTCTTTCATTCCTACCCCTCAAAGGAAAGCCTTGCTACAAGTTTGGTTTTTGTCCTTCTTATTTTTTCTCTATGATTTTATAGGCATAAAATATATTTATATTGGCATTAATGTAAACATAAACATGTTTAGCTATAGATATGAAAGAATATTTGTTTTATTTACAAAAATGGGATCATATTACAATTTCCATTTCCCATTTAACAATAAGATGTAGATAGTCAGATCTACATACATAGATCCAGATCAGCACATATAGCTCTATTTCACTCTGTTATAAGGGCATGGTACTTGGTATTCCACTGAATAGTTGTATCATTCTTCTATTAAGGGACATTTAAGTTCTTACTAGTTTTTGTTTGGTTTTTGTTTTATTTTGTTTTGCTATTACAAACAATATTCCAATGGCTTCCTTTGTACATAAATATTTTTACTTATCTGTTTTGCTATAATTTTTGTCTAATAATAGAATCTTATAGGTAAAACTTCTGGGTTATCGCATAGTATATTTTAAATGTTAATAACTACTTCCCAATTGCCTTCTGTAAGTTTGTTCCAATTTACGTGCCCTCCCCGACAACAGTATGTGAGAATATTCTGATACTTTACTGGATTAGAAAATATTTCTATTACCTCAGAGATTACACTTGTAAGGATATAATCTCTGTTCATGGAGTAAACAGTGTGTGTGTGTGTGTGTGTGTGTGTGTAGGTTTGGTCATATTTTAAATGTGTTGGGAGTGTGGTCTACCTCCAACTCAAATGGTGTAAACTCCATAGTGACAAGTATTCTGTGGTGTCACGCATTCCACGGACAGCTCAGCAACTGTTTCCCTTGATGTTGAAAACAGCATTCTGCCAGAGTCTGTGCTGACAGACAACATTAGTCATCCAGTCTGTTCCACAGGGCTGAATTGTTTGTTGAAACAAGCCATTAGGAGTAATAAAGCAATGTGAGACTAAGATAATTTTTCTTGAGTTTGCTAATGTTAAACAAACACATACCCTGTCAAGGCAGCCAATAAGCAGTATGAGGCCTGCTGCTTACCTGTGCTCACAGGTGGCAGCAAAATCAATTAGCTTCTTCTACCCATGGCAAGTTAGTGATATTGATCCACTTTATAAAGCTACATGACATTAAATTGTTTTTCTTTTTTTTTTTGTAAAAAGGTATCTTTCATTCTGTATTTTTCACAGAAATTCTCACAGCTCTCTATGCTTCTTTGTACTAAAAGAAACTTGATTAATAGCCTAGTTTTCTCTAAGTTTCCCAAAAGACTTTTATCAAAACTATCTCACGTCTCACCACACCTGAGATCCATATGCAAATAATGTGCTGATCTTGGAGAAATTATATAAGACCAAAAATGGACCAGATGTCACCCTCATCTTTCAAATAAGGCAAGATATACATGACATCATTTAGTATCTTTATATCAGCATCTTAAAAAAATTTTCAAAAAGTTGTACACAACTGAAATGTGCAGAAGTTATTGGTAGGATAAATTATGGCACAGGCTAAGAATGGAATATTTTGCAGTCCTTATTAGTAAAAAGTGGTATTTTGGAAGAGTATCTTATGAAATGGAGACGTATTCATGGTAGGCTCTTTAGTTTACAAAAGAAGTATGTTGAAATGCAATATGTATAGTAGGATTTAATCCTGTACAACAAAATGTATTTAAATAACCAGAAATACCATTGTATATCAACAGATTGTTGCTGGGTAGTAGTATTGTGAGAGGTTTATATTTTCTTCCTTAAGTTTTTCCACATATTCTAAAATAAGTAGTACCAAATGTGCTTTATATAACACATAAGGAAGAACATTTTAATCATCAAATGACGAGACATTGGTATAGGTTATCAAAGAAAGTTATAAAGCTTCCATTCTGGGGAAGGAGTGTTGAAGAAGATAATATATTTAAGCACATGTTCTTAACTATTTACAGGTAACTTGAACCTGATTATTTACATAAACTTTGGCATCAGACCTCGGTACAAATTCAAGCTCTGCTTCTTACAAGCTAAATTACTCTGGAGCAGTTGCATCACCAGTTTGAGCCACAATTTTCTTGTATCTATTAAATGAGTATAATAAAAGCATTCCTGTAGAACTTCTGTGGGAATAAACATAATGTAAGTAAAATTAGTATTTAACATATAACTGGTACATACTAAGTATGGCAGAACTGGGATTTCTGTTCACCAAATCTATTTTCCTATCCTCCTAGGCAGATACTTAGTCTATATTTCTCAGCCTCGAATTACAGTGAAGGATGATAATTTTATGAAGTTGTGGCTATTGTAATGTAGGTAGATATAATGTATGCCAATTCCAGGTCTGGCCTATAAAAACCTCTTGCAAAATCCTTCATTCTTTCCATAGCTGCTACGTGGAAGTCAGTGCTACTAGGTGAAGGTGCAAGAGCCTCCAATAACCTGGGTTTTTAAATTAGTAGATCAAACATTTTCCTATTGAATTCCTATGCTAATTCCTTCACCTATTGAACTTTACAAGAGCAACAAATTCTATTCCATTGGAACTCTTAAAATTATTTGTTATAGCATTTAGTGTTATTTTAAGTAATAAAGTGAGTGCTCAGTAAATAGTAACTGTAACCACTACTAATATCTCTCCTAATTTTAAGATTTCCCTACTTACAACTGCCTTAAAATACAAAGGAGTGGGGTGGGCATAGGGGCCAAAATTTAAAAGATAGTTGGTAATAAAGCTGGAACAGGATTTATGGTGACTGGCATGCTACCTGATTCTAAAAATAGGACTGTATTTCAGAAGAAGGAAAAGGTTATATAGAAATATGATCTAGTGAAGCAACTGCTTCAGAGAAGGTGCATGATATCATAGCCATATCCACCCTAAGGTCTGCACCAACCTCCTATACAAAGAGAAAGCTGATATATTTCAAAAAGTATCTTCTAGGTGCTGTTATCCAGTTTGAGTATGTGGTCTTTTTCTTTTATGACAGTGCAGAATCAAACGGTTGCAAAAATGAAATATGCATTGCCTTTGCCTCTAGAATGAGTCAGGAACACAAAGGTCTGGCTAGTTGTGGTCATGAAAGGTTCCCTAGACTCATTCACTAGAGCAAGATGCCTTTCAGTGTTGAGGCAAGTTAATTCCAGCACATGTGTAGTATGTAAGGCCCTTTGGGATGCAAAGCTCTCTGCAATTGTCAGATGTTCTTTAGATTATTAGACAGGAAGTCAGGATAAAAGTGCTTCCAAATGCTACAAATCTCTAAGGATGTAGGCAGGTCTGTATAATAAAAATTGCAGTTAGCCATGCAAACCCTCTGCTACAGGCAGTATCACAAAAGTTCAGTTTTTGTTTGTCCTTCCTGTGAAGTATTACTCTTATTTAAGCATAGAATCTATGTCCTAGGTTGGTATACAATGTTTAGATGCTGATAGCTTTAACTATTTTTAAAACCTTGGTGAAAATATCTCTACTGCTTCCAGACACTTGAAGTGAATATTTCAAATCCCCATGAGAATGATGTATGTAATTACAATACTGTATAATAAATGCAGTTGTGAGATGAAATGGAGTAGGTTTCAGGAGAAGAGTCCAAGAATTTCAGTACATAATGATACATTCTCAGTTCTGCAGTTCAAAATGAGATACAATATGGCACAGACTTCCAATGATGATCCACATTAGAGGAAAAAAAGCCCCAAGCAATAGACTGATGGGATGAGTAGTAACAAAAATATCTGAATGCTACACTGTGATTATCAAATTCTGTACTTAATATAAGCACTACCATCCGCAAACAGGGTCAAAAGTTTAAAGGGAACATTGCAGAAAATTAGGCACCAGAGAAAGTTATAACTAACTAGGTCAAAAGTGTTCAGAGTGTCGAAAATCAGAACGTCTATAAAAGGGCAGGAAAATGTCACAAGCCTACAAGAAGCAAGTGATGACTCCATAACATCTGGTTATTATAAAAGACAGGATTGTTGGAAGTAAGCAAGAAAATTATTCCCAGTATTTAAAATGTAAAAATACAGATAGCATACCTGCCACAGAATTTTCTCCAAAATTAAATCCTAAATAAATTAAAGCAAATACCAGGCCAACAGCTGTGAAAATTGTAATAAGGAAGGATCCCCGGAGGCGCTCCCAAGATGGCCGAATAGGAACAGCTCCAACCTCCAGCTCCCAGCGTGAGTGACACAGAAGACGGGTGATTTCTGCATTTTCAACTGAGGTACCGGGTTCATTTCACTGGGGCATGTCAGACAGTCGGTGCTGGTCCGCGGGTGTAGCCCGACCAGCGAGAGCTGAAGCAGGGTGAGGCATTGCCTCACCTGGGAAGTTCAAGGGGGAAGGGAATTCCTTTTCCTAGCCAAAGGAAATTGAGACACACAACACCTGGAAAATTGGGTAACTCCCACTCTAATACTGCGCTTTACCAAGGGTCTTAGCAAACAGCACACCAGGAGATTATATCCCACACCTGGCCCAGAGGGTTCCACTCACACGGAGCCTCCCTCATTGCTAGCACAGCAGTCTGAGATCTAACTGCAAAGCGGCAGTGAGACTGGGGGAGGGGCGCCAGCCATTGCTGAGGCTTAAGTAGGTAAACAAAGCCTCCAGGAAGCTCAAATTGGGTGAAGCCCACCAGAGCTCAAGGACGCCAGCCTGCCTCTGCACATCCTCCTCTGGGGACAGGGCATAGCTAAACAAAAACCAGCAGAAACCTCAGCAGAGGTAAATGCCCCTGTCTGACAGCTTTGAAGAGAGCAATGGATCTCCCAGCACAGAGGTTAAGATCTGAGAATGGACAGACTGCCAGCTCAAGTGGGTCCCTGACCCCTGAGTAGCCTAACTGGGAGACATCCCCCACTAGGTGCAGACTGACACCTCACATCTCACACGGTGGGGTACACCCCTGAAACGAAGCTTCCAGAACAAGAATCAGACAGCAACACTCGCTGTTCAGCAATATTCTATCTTCTGCAGCCTCTGCTGCTGATACCCAGGCAAACAGGGTCTGGAGTGGACGTCAAGCAATCTCCAACAGACCTA
>NW_012103266.1:755696-871355 GCF_000951045.1 Mandrillus leucophaeus | reverse complement strand
TGCCTGCCAGGCCTCTAACTTCCTGTTGTGAAATTGCTACTTATTGTCATTTGAAAACCTAATTGTGATTTGTTTAAAATGTGCTTTTTACAATTTAGAATGAAAGCTACTTAATTATCTTTGTATTTCTTTACTCCTTGATTTAATGGGTCATTGCTTTAGATTTATTAACTAAACTTCACATCTTTGTTATTTATGAAAGATCTATTTTATAGAAAAATCATTGTTTTAAAAGCATGTAAGAAGTCCTCTCTTGCTATTATCTACACATATAGCTCATCAAATAGACATATCTGATCATTCTGAAGGGGACTTAAAGGAAAAAAATAAAAATATAAAAGACCATTTGGGCTAGGAAGCTTTATCTGGTGCCCGTGATCGGGCAAAGGAACTATTGGGGTTCATGAGTAGTCCAAATAAATAGCATACTTCTTCAGCACCTTAATTTCCTGTAAAAGCTATTTTATAGAATATGGCTTAGTTTAAAAATTAAACAGCTTCTTAGTGTTTAACTTCAGAATTACTTTGCTCTTGCCACCCAATCTTAACAGCAGAGGACTGGGAGAAGTGTCCCCACATGGGAGCAGATGAGAATGCATCCACTTTGCAGGAAGGCCAACTAACTAGGAAAAAGCAGAACCTGAATAAACTTTGCTCAATTTATTGGTTTCATATTTACTAATTAAATGTGTCTAGCAGAGGAATGAGTTAGAGGAAAAGTCAGGAATGATATGACTAGTACAACTTTCTACATAGAAAAAAAAATCAGAGCTGGGAATAAGCATTCCCAGCTTACAGTTTCAAAAATAAGCAGTCTTTTTGAAGAGTAGCTTGCCAACTCAAATCTAGAAACATCAATCTCCAACCATCTTTGCTGCCGCCCCCTGATGATGCAGCGCTGGAAACCAAAACTCAGCATCTTGATGTGTTTTAACGTATCGGCCTTCAAAGAACAGCCAAGTACAATTTTTGAAAACACAAAAATCAGTCAGCTGATAATTGGCCTGGATGGTGTTCCATTCAGGATCCTGGTAGGGGACAGAATTCATTCAGATGGTTTAAATAAACATACTTTAATGAGTGTATTACTTCTAAGGGTGTGGGCAGGAATAAGGGAACAAATAACAAATTCTGGGGCACCTCAACTCCAATAATGGTGGGACATTAGTAGCACTTTTAGGTCAGAGGAAAAGAGTTTCAATTACAAGGGTTTGGAAGGTGAAAGTAAAGTGAAGTAGAGGCATTTCTTCCCTTCTCCCTCCCTGCCTCAGCTTCACCCTACCTCCATTTTCCAATCTCTTGTTGACCCCCGTTGACTGAAACCCATAGAAACTGGAGAATAAGGGATCTGAAAGGACAGTTATTCGGGGTCAGCCTCCCAAGGCACAGAGTGTGACAGAGATGAGTGAAGAATGAACCTGAAGGTCAAATGGAGAACAACTAGCAGAGACAAATTTTACTCAAGAAGAAATATATAATCCTAGAGATTTTATTTGTGGTCAATATAAATTCTGCAAACTAATTTTTAGAGTGATATTGTTGAAAGGACCTAATTGCAGCTCTAACTCTCAGACAAACTTTGCCCCAACTGATGCAAACAGATGGATGTCTATTCATCCACCTCATAAACGTCACCAAAGGGAAATGCTATGATTTCCCATAATAAAACAATTGTAGCCATTTTTTTTCAACTAATTTGGTAGATGTTTGTCTTTTTTCACTCCTAGTAGATTATATGGTATGCATTTTTATGTGTATTCTAAGTAATTTCACCACTACATACTCTGTGTATTCATTTTCTATTTCTGCATAATAAATTCTCTCAAAATGAGCAACTTAAAACAGCACAAATCTTATTATTTCACAGTTTCTGTAGATCAAAAATCCAGCAGAATATGATTTCAGGTACTCGGTTCAGGATACCACAGGCTGAAATCCATGTGTTGGCCAAGCTGAGTTCTTATTTGGAGACTGTGAGGAAAACTCTTCTACCAATCTCATTCTTTTTATTGGCAGTTTTGGTCCTTGTGTGTGTAGGATTAAGATCTTCATTTCCTTATTGGCTATCATTCAGGGGCCACTTTCAGCTCCTAGAGGTCACCCACATTCCTTGCCACATGGCCCCTTCTTTCTTCAAGCCATCAACAGTGCACCAAATATTTGTCATGCTTCAAATCTCTGACTTCCTCAGTCTGACTTCTAAGCTCAGATTTAAAGGGCTCATATGATGAAGTCAAGCTCATTTGAATCATTTTTATATCATAAGGTCAACTAAATTGAGACCTTAATTACTTATGCAAAATCCCGTTTGCCATGTAATGTAACATAATAAAGAAAATTCTGTCTTATCAAATTTGCAGGTTTCACATACACTCAAGGGGAGGAAATTACACAGTTCACAAACACCAGAGGGAAAAAATCGGGGAAGCTGTCTTAGAATTCTGCATACCACACTATGGGATGTCAGTATATTCTTATTAGTATAATCTAGCATTTTTCTCCCTTAATTCTAAATTTCTGTGTCTTTCAAGTATTCAGTAAAACAAAGCTCATTATATGATCATCATTTTTAAAATGAACCATTTTGTCCTTACAAACTTCATAAACCATATCTCATAATTTTTGAACCTCTGATCAAATAATTCCAACTCCTTTAATGTTTTTTCATATGTTTACTTTTTCAAATACATTCATATTTCAATTTATAGTCTCTTAATCTTCATTTTTTTATATCCCTCTTACATTGGTGAGTCAATGTTTGTTCTTAAAGTCACTTACAGTGGAACAGTTCTTTAATATGTTTGCAAGTCTTCTTGAACAGCTGATTCTTATTCTAATTATTGCTTTAGTCCTTTAAAAAGGAAGCCATGGCCATTAGAAAACTAAATTTAATCATTAAGGAAATCTTTTATTATCCAGTTCCTCAAAATATTGATGAAATATCGTAGTTGTAACAGAGGGAGTAAGTAGACGGGATAGTGCTAGAAACCGAGATGTTGGAACTCAGTTAGCTTTCATGGTGTCACTCAGTTACCAAGTGATGCTGGAGAGTGTCTGAGACTTTTGTTTATCACAATTACTTCATCTGTGCAAGTGATTTTCATGATTTCCTATTCTTGCTAACACTTCTTAATTGTCCTTGAGATAACAGAAAACCAAATCTATGAATAGGTGTACTGAATTCAGTATTTTTTAACTAAAATTAAATAATCAGTTGAAAATTACCTAAGGTAACAATTGAATTACAGTAAAAACTAATCTGAAAGAAGAAGTTTCTTGTTTGTCTCCATGGATGATTGATAGGTTCATACTATTGGCTCCCTAAGATCTGTAAATTAGGGTTCAAATGGTAAGAAAAAATAAAATTTGCTCCAGAAATTATCATATAATCCAACTGCCAATGATTACATTGTTCTGGATAATTGTATTTGACAGTCTATAACACACCATCCCTCTGTGAGGGAAGACATGTCAAGAACGGATGCACTGTTTTGGCAGAAATTGCTGTTATTCTACAAGATTTACATTTACATTCATGCCTTGAGGTGCTCCAAAGAGAAAACATTCATACAATTCTTTTTTTTTTTTTTGGAGACAGAGTCTTGCTATGTCACCCACGCTGGAGTGCAGTGGCGCGATCTAGATCACTGCAAGATCCGCCTCCCGGGTTCACGCCATTCTCCTGCCTCAGCCTCCCGAGTAGCTGGGGCTACAGGCACCCGCCATCGCGCCCGGTTAATTTTTTTCTATTTTTAGTGGAGACGGGGTTTCACCATGTTAGCCAGGATGGTCTCAATCTCCTGATCTCGTGATCCACCCACCTCGGCCTCCCAACGTGCTGGGATTACAGGCGTGAGCCACCGCGCCCGGTCCATACAAAATATTTTTAATGTTTTCTAATCCATTTGGTACAGGATTAGCTTTTGCTATGAAACATAGGGTGTCACAATTAAAACCAACTCTAGGCTGGGCACAGTAGCTCTCACCTGTACTTTCAGCACTTTGGGAGCCTAAGGGGGAGGATCCATCACATGAGGCCAGGAGTTCAAGAGAAGCCTGAATGACATAGTGAGACCCTATCTCTACAAAAAATTTTAAAAAATTAGCCAGACATGGTGGTGTGCTACTGTGGTCTTAGCTACTTGGGAGGCTGAGGTAGGAGGATTGTCTGAACCTAGGAGTTCAAGATTGCAGTGAGATATGATTGCACCACTGCACTCCAGCCTGGGTGACAGAGTGAGATCCTGTCTGAAAACAAAACCAAAAATAAAAACCAATCTTAGTTGTGTTTTCCAGGCTGTGTTAAACTATTGAATGACTTGAGCAAAACAAAACAAAACAAAAAAGTCCTCTTAGTCAATATGCAATATAAAAAAACTTTCAGCAACTCTTACTTGGGAGATTTTTATATAAGGAGTATGTTAGTAAATAAATACGACGTAAAATTGAACGGAAGTGTGCTGAGTTGTTTTTCTACAGAAGACAAAAGACACACAAATAGATGATAGGAGAGAGAGTCATTAAACTGAGTCATTTGTTCAAGTCCAAGCCAGATCAGTAGTAACCAAAAGCTATTACTAAGTGATGACGTGTTTTGACCTATGAGAAATAAGCCTGTCCAGTTGCTAAACTACATGGATTGGCACTATATTTTGCAGTAAATGAGCACAGGTGCTTAACATCCTCCTCGCCTCTAGGGATTGACCTTTTCCAATGGGGTTTTGGCCCATTGATATAACAATGGGGAAAATTGCAATCAGACACCTTTGTGTGACTTTCTATAGGCAGTTGCCCCATAAATCAAATTTCAATTGACCCAGGATTATCTAAAAAGGTTGATCAAATTAGTATACTTAAGAATGAATAATGTATGGTCCCATTTCCCAAATGAATTGGAGAAAACTTTACAGAGAGACAAAAGGGAAAGACAAAAAATGCTAATCAATGTTCTAGCAGCCACCTGTGAGTGACTAAGAATCATTAATTAAAATTCCATTCAACTATAAAAAATGCAATTACTGTGACTCCAATTGTTAACTTTCATTACAGGCAAGAGGAATCAGAAACACACATATACAGATACAAAGGAAAAATAACTTGCTTCTGATCTGTAAACTAGTGCATGCATGTGCACGTGCACACACAAACACACTAACCAGATGGGGTTAAAATTTTTTCTGTGGTAAAACTACTATTGACAGATTCGAACTCCAGTTTCTATCATTAGGTCACCCTAAAGGAATAGAACCAGAAGACTGCAGAATTGCGGCCTTCGATTCTCCTCTCTAAGTAGACTGAGTACACTTGAAGACAGCAATATGGGCATTCATTAGATGAAATTTGGAAGACAAAGCTGAGGTTGAAAATTACATTTCTTTTGACTAAACTTAGGCAGGACATTTAGTCTAGCATTCACCACAGGTCTCATTGGTCCCTACTACCTGTACCAGACTTTCCACAGGCACACTACATGCGTGGCCATTAAGGTTTTTAGTTTGCATTCCCAGGAATAAATTGATGTCTCACTTTGATAACATGCTGTGCTACTTCTGGCTTTTACATTAAAACCCTTAGAGGACGGACGATAAGTATGGTTACAGAACACATTGTCTGAGTTTCAAACCTGGCTTATTCACTTAATAAATGCTATAGTTTGGATATTCATCCACCCCACGATATCTCACACTGAAATTTAATCCCCATTGATGGAGATGAGGCCTAATTGGAGCTGTTTGGGTCATGTGGGTGGATTCTTCATGAATGGCTTGATGTCGTCCTCAAAGTAATGAGTGAGTTCTTGCTCTATTAGTTCCCGTGAGAGCTGATTGTTAAAAAGAGCCTGGCACCTCCACTCTCTTTCTCTTGCTTCCTATCTCACCATGTGATCTCTGCACAGTTGACCCCACTTTGTCGTCTGCCATGAGTAGAAGCAGCCTGAGTTCCTCAACAGAAGCCAAGCAGATGCTGGCACCATGCTTCTTGTACAGCATACACAACATGAGCCAAATAAAGTTATTTTCTTTATAAATTACCCAACCTCAGGTAATCCTTGAAAACAATACTAAATGGACTAAAACAGTAACTATGTGACTACTTTATACCAGAGACTCAAAATTTCTGAGCCTTAGTTTCTATGACTATAAAATGGGGAGGGAGATAATATTAATATCTAATTCACAGGGTTATTGTGAGTATTCAAGTGTGGTTAAAATACTGCCTGGAGCATAGTAAGTACTATGAAAGTGTTTGTTATTACTTTCTTTTAAGAAAGTGGTAGGGTACTTTTGAACTACTTGGAGGCTAAATAGTGGTGACAAAGGAGGACAGAGGAAGCCAAAAGAGAAAAAGTCTTAATCTGATTAATTATATGTGGGTCAAAAATAAATACCAGCACCAATGAATATGAGGTAAGACAAGTGTTTTGCTAAATTAAGATATTAAATCTTATTTCAAATTATTTGAGCCTTCTATAAGACTTTAAGTGGGACTAGTTCTCCCACTGAAGGCAACTTTTTATTCATTTCATTGTCAGCATAAATGACTTTCATTCATCTGAATGCAATCATGAGATCTATCTGACAGTTTCATCTCCCGAAGAAATTGTTTTTTATTACATGTGCTTTTATCATGTAAGTTTTCTTGCATTGAAAATCAAGACATGCCCAAAAACAATCTAATTTGGGGTTTTACTTTTAATGGAGGCTTTAATGTCAATAATTTGTCGAGGAATACAGAGTAATTTAGAAGCCTATTTCAGAGTGATTGAGAAAATATTCATTCATGCCAGCAATATTCCAGTATTCTTTGTTTGAGACATCCATGGAAATGGTTTGAGTAGCTTATTCTAGTAATTTCCCAAGCTGGTGAAAAGAATTCACCATGAATCACAATAGCAGTGTTTTTAAATAGAGCCATAGAAAATAAGGTATCAAATTTCTATATGTGATGTATGGTCTCCTCTAGTGTGGGAAAGGAAGATGCTATATCAGTAAACAAGAACAGTGAGGGGAATAATAAACCTCAAAGCTCTGTGGCCTAAGACAATAAAGGTTTTATTTTTTTGCTCATGCTATGTATACAACACAGGTCAGAAGGAGGCTCTGCTTTTTGGAATCATTCAGGAACCCACGCTGACAGAGACTCTGTTTCAACAGTGTAACAGAGGGAAGGAAATGTGAAGATTATGCACTGGCTATTAAAGTGTTTGCCTTGAAAAGACACATGTTGGTTCTGCTCACATTTCATTAGCTACAATCAGTCACATGGCCATGCTTAACTTCAAGGGGACTGAAAAGTGCAATCCTACCATGTGCTGAGAATGATAAGGTCTGGAATAGTTATGAACAACCCTGATTACCACCACAGATGTTCATCTAATTTACAGGAAAATTAGAAGTCTGTGTAAGATTGCTGCACTTTTAGAAAAATTAGGTCTGATTGTTTTTGTTTCAATACCCTTTCTTAGCCTGGGTTCCCAGAAAGTAAAGTCTGAGGCAAGTGCTCTATGCTACTAACAGTATTGGAATGTACAACTTCAGGATAGCAAGGGCAAGGGGAAAAGGTAGGGTAATAAGAAGAGTAAATATTAGAGCATGCATTAATATATGGTGTTGGTGGGCATCAAGCCTGTATTAGTCCGTTTTCATGCTGCTGCTAAAGACGTATCTGAGACTGGGCAATTTACAAAAGAAAGGTTTATGGACTTAACAGTTCCACGTGGCTGGGGAGTCCTCACAATCATGGCAGAAGGTAAAAGGCATGTCTCACACAGGTGGCAGACATAAGAAGAGAGTTTGTGCAGGGAAACTCCCCTTTTTAAAACCATCAGATCTTGAGAGATGTATTCACTATCACAAGAACAGCATGGGAAAGACCTGCCCCCATGACTGAGTTACCTCCCACTGTGTTCCTCCCACAACACATGGAAATTAAACATGAGATTTGGTTGAGGACACAACCAAACCATATCACTTCACCTCTGCCCCCCTCCCAAATCTCATGCCCTCACATTTCAAAACAATCATGTCTTCCCCACAGTCCCTCAAATCCTTATTTCAGCATTAACTCAAAAGTTCACAGTCCAAAGTTTCATCCGACGCAAGGCAATTCCCTTCTGCCTATGAGCCTGCAAAATCAAAAGCAAGTTAGTTACTTCCTAAATACAATGCAGTACAGGCACTGGGTAAATAGAGCCATTCCAAATTGGAGAAATTGGCCAAAACAAAGAGGTTACAGGCCCCATGCAAGTCCAAAATCTAGTGGGGCAGTCAAATCTTAAAGCTCCAAAATGCTCTCCTTTGAGTCCATGTCTCACATCCAGGTCACACTGATATAAGAGGTGGGTTCTCATCGTTTTGGGCAGCTTCACCCCTGTGGCATTGTTGGGTATAACCTCCCTCCCGGCTGCTTTCATGGGTTGACATTGAGTGTCTGTGACATTTTCAGGTGCACGATGCAAGCTGTTGGTGGATCTATCATTCTAGCATCTGGAGGACGGTGGCCTCTTCTCTCAGCTCCACAAGGTGGTGTCCCAGTAGGGACTCTGTGTGGGTTCTCTGACTCCACATTTCCCTTCTGCATTGCCCTAGCAGAGGTTCTCCATGACCCACTCCCCCAAGTAGGAAACTTTTAAAATTACCTGATACTCAATAAATGTTGGTTAATTAAGCAACATTTTGCATGTATAATGTTTATAAGACAGTCATTTTCTAAAGGGAAACTAAACCTGTCATTTTGGTAGGAGAAATTTAAAAATAAAATATTAATCAGTAAGACTGAATCATTTCAAAATCTCTAACGTCTCACAATCAGTGGGGAAAAATTCAAAAATTCCAAAAGAAGAGTTTTACAACGTGGAGAAATAAAAAGGACATGAAGTGGTAATAATGATATGCTAACATAGGTACATATTAGGCCTGATGGCAAAGGGGTGAGAACTATCTCACAGGTTTCCACACCAATTTCAAGCTTTGCTAATTCATAAAAATTCATTTTTAGAAAGTGGTATCATTGAAAATCTTCTCAGCTTAAATGTTTAAAATTTTATCTAGCTGTAAATCAATCATCCCTTTATTTAAAGAGCTATGAAAATTTTTCTTAATATATAAAGGGAAAATTTGTATCTAAATCTAGCAAATATTTTCACTGGTTAAATACAAAAAAAAAAAAATCTTGTTTTCTTTCTTCCTGTAATCTGACAGCTGGTAGACGAAGAAAAAGAGAATAATAAGTTTTAATTATACCTTTCAAAACCCAACAGATTTGAACGCTATTCAGGAATTACATGAGAGAATTCTCAGCATTAACTTGTGGGTGGTTAAGAGATGTTAGCTCTCATTCTTGAGGGCAAGATGGCCAAATCTGTGAGTTGAACCACAAAACTAAAATTCCCAAATTTGCAAGCCTTTATAATGATTATTTTCTTCAGGAGTGTCCTATGTCTGTTTTTTTCTCTCTCTTTTTTTCCTTACTTAAGATGGTTCAATCAAGGCATCAACACTTTAAATCATCACACAGCTCTTCTCCAATTACATCAACCAACATCAGACGTGAAAACAGAGCACACATCAAGCAAAAAGATGGGATTATAATATCTTCCACTTTAGCCAGGGAGTCAAGCAGAGCGAAGAATGAGAGCATGCACAAGAGAGATGGTGTAAATAGTCTTTTATGACTCATTCCTTGACTTTGAGAAAAAAAGAATATTGCATTTGTTAATTCTAAAGTTTAGAAATGAATCTGGAAGCAGATGTTGGCAAGATGGCCGAAAAGGACATTCAATCACTTGTCTCACCACAAAACCATCAGTGTAAACAATCATACAAATGCAAAAATAACTTCCAAAGAGCTAAGGGAACCAGGTGAGAGATTACAGCATCTGGGAATAGTAAAGAAATAAGAAAAACATATTCAAGATAATAGGAACAACAGTTTGCATTATCATTATAACCCCTTCCGCAACCCCAGGTAGCACATCAAGGCTAGAGACACCCTCCTCTTGAAAGAAGGAAGTGAGCATTGGACTTTGCCTCAGACTCTAATATAAGACTCACCATAGTAAAACCCAGTGCCAGGACCTCATGGCCCCAGACTCTAGTCCAGTATCCATGAGCTGAACTTCTAGGCCCGCCCCACTACCAGGCCAACCCTAGCAGCCCTCAGCTTCAGACCAGCCCCAGCACTCAGCCAGCCCCTGTGATTTCAGAGTTTATATCTATTCCAGCATCATGGAAGGCCCCCACAGCCCTAGATATCAGGCTGGCACCTGTGAATTTAGCCTCCCCATCAGTTCCTTTGTATACAGGCTCTAGGCCCACCCAGAACCAGGCTAGCCCCTGCAGCCACAGGCTCCAGACCAGCCCAGAGTCAGGTTGGAACACACGGCCTTGAGCTTCAGACCCACCCCAGCACCATGTAAGCACCCCTGACCTCAGACATCAGTCCAACGCCTGCAGACAGAGGCTCTAGGTTTGCCTAGAGCCAGGCCAGTTCCTGCAACACCACTCTTCAGAACATCTCCTGTGTCCCCATGCTTCAACCGACCCAAGGTGCAAGCTCATTCCAATAAATTGCAGTGCTAGGCCAGCCTCTTCAAAAGCCAAGCTCCAAAACCACCCCTGTGGACTCAGGTTCCAGTTTGGCCCCAGCATCCCAAGGATCCAGGTTAGCCCTTGAAGATCTAACCTCCAGACCACCACATCCATACCAAGTCTCTAGAGTAGTCCCCATAGGTCCATGTTCTCATCCCTGTGGGCTGAGGTTCTAGGCCAGCACCCACACATAGCCTCCAGGCCAGATCTCACGTAACAAGGTCCCAGGCCAGTCTCCACAGCTTCAGGATCCAGGCCAGTCCTCATGGTGCTGGGAACTGGATCACCACCAATGATGCCAGGATCCAGACAAGCCCCTACAAACCCAGGCCCCATGACTTTCCAAGCACCAGGCAGGCTGCAGGCCCTCTGCTAGTCCTAGTAGTCCCAGGCTCCAGTGAATCCAGGATCCAGGCCCATTCCAGTAGACCTTTGTGCCAAGCCAGCCTCCACAGATTGACTCCAGTCCACCCCTGCAAAAGTAGGCTCCAGACCACCCCATGGACCCAGGGCCCAGGCCTACTGCCATGGACTCAAGCTCAAGGCTTGCCCCAGCAAAAGACCAGCCCCTGTAGACTCAGGCTTCAGACCAGCTCCCTCAGACTCAGGCAGAAGACTCAACCACATGCTACAGACAAGCCATGCTACAGACAAGCCCCCTATGGACCCAGAACCAAGGCCTATCCCTGTAAACTCCAACTTCAGGCCCATCTCACTGAACCCAGGTTTCAGGCATTCCCTCACAGACCCAGGCTCCAGGATCACCCACCATGGACTCAATCAACAGGACCAACCTAGAGAATTCAGGCTCCATGTCCAATCCTGTGGATGCAGGCACAATAACTGCCTACCTGCTGACTCAGGTATCAGCCCAGACCGTCCAAGTACTTCAACAGTCAGTCCACCCACAGACCCCACCATACAGCCTTCCCAGAATCTCTGGATGTGCTGATTGGTGAATGACTTTCCCAGATGATGTCCATCTGCAAAGACTGAAAAAGTTCCAACTTTTTAAAATGTGCAGATACCAGTGCAGGACCACAAGGATCAGAAAAAGTCAGGGAAACTATATTACCAAATGAACAAAATAAAGTGCCAATAACCAACCCAAATGAAATGCAGATGTATAAACTGCCTGACAACATGATCAAAATAATTGTTTTAAGGAAGCTCAGTGAACTTCAAGAAAATACAGAGGAACAATTCAACAAAACAGGAAAACAATAAATGATCAAAATTACAAATTCAACAGAGAGATTGAAATTATTTTAAAAATCAAACAAATTCTCAAGCCAGAAATAAAAAGAACAAAATGAAAAATGTGATAGAGTGTCAACAGTAGAACTGTTCAAGCAAAAGAAAAAGTCTGTGAACCTGAACACAGGTTATTTGAAGATACATAATCAGAGGAGAAAAAAAGGATAAAAACAAATTAGGAAAGCTTATGAGACTTATAATACAACATCAAGAGCAAATGTTCAGATTACAGGACTAAAATAAAAAGGAGAGACAGAGAATGGGTCAGAAAATGTGTTTAAAGAAGTAATAGTAGAAAACTTTCCAAATCTGTAGAAAGATCTACATATCCAGGTACAGGAAGGTCAAAAGTTTCCAATTATATTCAAACCAAACAAGAAAAAAACAGAATCAAAAGAATCGAACTATGAAATATCAAATTCAAAGAAAAGATTCTAGAAACAGCACAAGAAAAGAAACATACCATGTATGAGGAAATTCCAATAAAGCTAACAATTTTTTTTTTTTAATAGCACAAAGCTGGAGCTCTTTATTCTGGCAGTAGAGTAAGGAACAGCAAAGTGGGAGGGCTACACCATCACCATGACAACAGAAAGCCTCATAAACGTAAAGTCCCTCGACTTCTGTTGGGCAGACTCTTCCTATCTCAGGAGAAACATGTTTTAACTGGCTGAGAACAAGGCCAGGCAGCCCGGTCACAGTGTGGAAGGGTGGCCGGAGGCGTGGCCTCTGGTCAGTCCTGGAAGTGCTTGGTGAGGACTTCCAGCAGTTCCTGCTTCTTCAGCCAGTACTTCAGTCAGGCCTCTTTCATTATAGGCCCAGTGAAGTTTCCCAATGTGCCCTTGCTTATGTGGGTCTTCAGCTCGTCTTCTGAATACTCCGCTTGGGCCTTTTGCTTCTGGAAACTTCATTATTGCGTTTTCTCTTGGTAATTTTCCCTTCAGGATTATAATCTGCTGAGTAGCCAAGTTCCTTAAACTCACTCACCATGGAGCCCAGTATTTTATTCATTTCTTCAACCTTGGGTAATGTAAGGTCCACTGCTTTTTCAGCCTCCATCAAATACAAGGTAAAGGGCTCCAGGTTCGTGAAGTGCTGCTGCAGCACGGGGTTCTCAAAGCTGTCACTTCTGTATGTGAAGCAGAGCTTCTGAACGATAGCCTTCATCTTGCCCACCTGCTCTGGGGTTGCCATGACTTTTTCAGTAAAGGGCACCTTCCTTTAATTATCAGCAAAGGGTAAAAAGACTAGCTGGAAACCTGGAGTAGTCACCTGAATTTTCTGGTCATCCAACTCCTCTTCCTGTGACACCAAAGCCACAAAATAAGGGGGGATGTTCCTGCAGGGTGTGTATCTGCACAATGCTATGACCACCTTCTCCAGACACTCGATGAGCAGAGCACTGAACAGGGTTGAACTCCCATTCACCAGCGACTCCTCAGGGTACGTGAACAAGGAGGGCCTCAGGTAATGGTGCTTCTTCAGCATTACCAAGGGCTTGAAAACCATGAGCATCAAAGCTGGTTCATCAAACCATTTTAGCTCTTCTGTTTCCTCTTTTTCCAGTATAATCTGATGACTCCCATAGATCTGAGACCTCTTGGTATCGCTAGGCAGAAGCAAATTACCAGTATTTATATTAAATGTCTGGTACTTGGTTTTCACTGGTTCATTTGTTTTCCGATAGAGTTTTATTGGAGGAGGCTTGAGAGCCTTCTGGACCAGATTATAAATGCCCACAGAGATCACTATGTCTTTGTTGAGCTTCAGCTTTAAGCTGCTGAGTGCTCATTTCCTGGCCTCCTTGGCACGAACCTTCTGCAACAAGTCTTCTAGCTTGATGGATTTCTCAAAGTGAATTGGATTCCTCAAAGGATGAAGTCCTCATTCTTTGCTATGCTGATGATATCTCTGTAGAACAAGGATATGTTAAAGGCCCCAAGTTTCTTCAGGTGCATCAAGTCAAAGAAGATGCCTATATCTCGGAGATCATCGGCTTTGGTACTGGCCTGGCAGGCCTTAACACTGTCATTGCCACGGGGGTTGTCTTTGTTGGTGAACAGCATGATTTTCTTATGACTCATCTTGAACTGGACATCACTAAAGAGTTTGGCACAGACCCACAGAACTTCACTGAATGAGTAGTCAGATCCATGGCCCATCAGGCCTTGGAAACATTTTTGTCCCTGCTGCCCCTTAAACTGGTCAAGCTTTAGAATTTGTTTTGCACCTGGATTATCCAACTCCTGTAAGATGTGAATGTTTTTAAAATTCACTGAATTTTTGTCTTTTTCGGTATCATAGAGATCTTGATCACTGCTTATGATCTTACTCATGTACACACTTTGGATACACTAGATGCTCATGTCAAAAGGAGTCAACTCATCTTTACTCTGAGATGTAAACATAGCCCTGGAGGTATCAACCAAAAAAAATTAAACTATCTCTTCCTGAATATTTCTAGTCTCCACTTGCTTCAAGGTCCTCTTCTTCTGTTGCTTCTTCATCACCCTCAGTTTTGTAATAAGACTCCCACCCTGATGTGTTGGCTACTGCTCACTTTGGCACAGGGAGGTAACCCACAGTGGATTTCATAGCAGAAACCTTGCAGAACAAGAGAGTGAGAGATGATATATTCAAAATGATGAAGAAAAAAAACCCTGCCAACAAAAATACTTTCTCTGGAAAAGCTGTTCTTCAGAAATAAAGGAGAAATAAACAGTTTCCCAAACAAAAGCTGAAGGATATCATCACCACCAGACCTGTTTTTCAACAAATGCTAAAGAAAATTCTTCAAGTTTAATTTTAAGAGAATGCTAAATAGTAACACTAAAACATGTGAAAGTGTAAAACTCACTAGTAAAAAGTCAGTACAAGGTCAAATTCAGAAGAGTCTAATACTGTAAAGGTGGTGCATAAATTATTTATAAATTTAGTATGAAGGTTAAAATAAAGTTTATAAATAAAGGACAAGAAATCAAAGCATACAACTAGAGAAAATCACCTAATCACAAAGAAAGAGAGCAAGAGAGGAAGAAAGGAACAAAGAATTTACAAAACAACCAGAAAACAATTAACAAGAGAGGTGGCTAAGATGGCCGACTAAAAGCAGCTAGTGGGTGTGGCTCTCACAGAGAAGAGTGGAAGGGGCAAGTAAATATAGCAACTTCAACGGAATCATCCAGGTACATACATGGGGACTAATCAAAGAAAGAGCTTGACCCATGGAGAATAGAGAAAAGCACCACAGGATGATGGCCCACCTGGGAGTGACAGGAACCCAAAGGAACCTCCCCACCCAGGGAAGTGGTGAATGAATGTGTGCCCCCAAGAATGCATGCTTCTCCCACAGATCTTTGCAACCCTCAGATCAAGAGATCTCTTTGTGAACCCACTCCACCGGGGCCTTTAGTCTGCCACCCAGAGCTATGTGGAGTTTTGGCAGAGCAGCCGCTCAGGCATGCACAGACATCTGGAAGTTTTAGATGCTCTTGCATTCCAGGCTTCCCAGCAAAAGTAACTGTAACTCTGGAAAAGGGCAAAGTGGGAGGTGAGACCCCCATACATATCCCTAGGAAAGAGGCTGAATCCAGAAGGTCAAGCAGCAATGGTCTATGGGTACCACTTCCATAGCACCTCACCGAATAAGACCCACTCGTCTGGAATTCCAGTCAGCTACAGATAGCAGTATTGTGCCTCCATGGGATGGAGCTCCCAGGGTGAGTGGTGGGCTGGGGTCTTTGCTATTTGGATAACTTAGCTGTTATGGCCTTCAGGCTTTGGTGACTCCAAGCTGACCAGGGATGGAAAGAATCCTCCAGCACAGCACAGCTGCTCTACTGAAATGTGGCCAGACTGCTTCTTTAAGTGCATCCCTGATTCCATTCCTCATTACCGGGTGGAGCCTCCCAACCGGGGCCTTTAGCCACCTCCACTAGTTTTCTCCAGTCTACAGAGAATTGAAAACTCTCTGGGACAGAGTACTCAGAGGAGAGTCAGAGAGCTCCCTGTGAGCTGTTTGGATGACTTAGTTGTTCCAGCTTTCAGGCTTTGGAGAGCCCAAGCCAACTGAGGGTGGAAGCATTACCCAGAACAGCACAGCTGCCCTATAGAAATATGGCCAGACTGCTTTTAAAGCAGGTCTCTGATCCCATTTCTCCTCACCGAGTGGACTCTCCCAACAGGGGTCTTCAGCAACCCCCACCGGTGGTCTCTGGCTGACAGAGGTTTTAGACCTCCTTGGGTTGGAGCTACCAGGGAGAGGGTCGGGTCACCATCATTGCTGTTCTGGTGACTTAGCTGTTCCAGCCTTTGGCTTTGGAGTGTCTCAGGAGCTGAAGTGAATCCCAACCACAGCACAGCTGCTCTACAAAAATGTGGCCAGAATAATTTTTTAAGCAGTTCCTAAACTCTGTTCCTCCTGATTGGGTGAGACCTCCCAACTGCGGTCCTCTGCCACCTCTTACAGGTGCGTTCAGGCCAGCAACACCCGTGCCTTCCTGGGACAGAGCACCCACAGGGAAGAGCAGGCTGCCATTTTGCCATTTTGTAGTCTTCACTGGTGATACCTCCAGGTACTGGAAAATCCCAGGAGACTAGGGAATGGAGCAGACCCCCAGTATACCACCGAAGCCCTACAGAAAAGTGGCCAGACTCTTACATGGGGGCCCTCTCATACCTCCTCACTGGGCAGGTCTTCCAGGCCTGGGCCTCTAGCCACACCCCTACTAGAGATATGAAGCTAATAGCTACTTGGCGACTCCCTGGACAGAGCCTCCAGGGGCAACTGACAGCCTCTTTGCCACTGTCTCTGCAGTGGAACTGTCCTTACTACCCTCAGACTAACGAAGAAGCAAAGACCCTAAGTGTCTTACCCACATCTCCAAGAAGTTGCAATTGCCCCAAGGAGAGGAGGTTAGTCCATCTCCCATGAGTCTCAAACATCCCCCACTGCTCATCACCAGGTAGAAAACCCCTGGCTTTGGGCCCACAGCACAGACTCTCCATCCTGGGCTGATTGCTCTGAACAATTGCTGACCCACATCTCTCTCAGGTGGAGTCCCCAGGAGAGGAGCAAAGTGGTAGAGGCAGCAAGCCAACTGATGCAGAACCATGAGGGAGCATCTGTAGTGGAGCATGGCTATCCCTCTAGGTTCAACTTGCTTCCATAACAGACTTTAGTTCTAAGGGAACTGTTGGACATGATGTCCACATGGAGGTCATGCACATCAGATGGAGCTGGTCCAACCTGAGCACTCCTTGGTCTGCTAGCCTCTTCCAAGGCTCCAGCCTGGCCATGTCTGTTTACAGGGCAGTCTTGTGTGCCTGGGGGTCTACCTCATAGCTTCTGTACCAGTGGTTCATGCCTGACTGGTGGAGAGCTCCAGTGAGGCAGCCCCTATGGCCACGCACCAGACTACATACTACCTCTCCATACTGCAGCTTCCCCAAGCCCACAGCAACCCCCCACATCACTTTGCTGGCACATGCCTGCATGAACAAGATTTATTTTATTTGCCCCACGAGCACGCAGGAGTGCAGTATGCCCCCCTAACCCCCAACAACCAACACTGCAGACGGAGCCTTGTTAGACACAGAGCCAGCAAAACCTACCCCTGACAGCATCCTGCCCTTGCACTAATGCTGTGCGGAGAACAGGGAATCCTCCCACACCCTGAATCATCCCTCCTGCTTGCAGGGCACAGAGAACGCACCAAGACCTACGCTGGACAGCACCCTACTTCAAGCCAACACCACCTCCATTGCAACAGTACACACAGTCTCCAGCAGGAGACCCCCTCCTGCCCTATTTTCTGCTAACTGCCTTGATTCTGCCACTGTGATTAACGTCCGCAGGGAGGCACCCCTGCATCTTCTGGCACTCTACTGCTGCTGCCACATCTCAGTTCCCCCAGCGCAGTAGACACCAAAACTTGAGGAGCCAGAGAAAAGAGTCAGGGCCCAATACAAGTCCCCCAGAGTTAGAGCACAAAGTCCAGGAGTTGGGAGCTGAACATTGGCCCCCTAAAATCTTCCAGAAATGAAGTAAGTTGGCTGAATCCACCTTATACCACAATCAAACTCTCAAGGTCATCAAATAGAATAAAAGGAAAAACAATTTCCAAAGTTCAGCTATCACAAAGATTGAGGGTAGATAAGCCCACAAAGATGAGAAAGAATCAGCACAAGAATACTGAAAACTCAAAAAGCCAGAGTGTCTTCTTTCCTCCAAATGACCACATTTCTCCAGGAAGGGATCTCCAGGAAGGGTTCGCAACTGGGCTTACGCTGAGATGGCTGAAAGGATAAAAGTAGAAGTCAGAATACGAATTGGAACAAAGTTCACTGAGTTACTGGAGTACATTGTAACCCAATACAAGGAAATTCAAAATCATGAGAAAACATTGCAGAAGCTGATGGACAAAAGAGCCAGTATAGAGAAGGACACAACTGGCCTGATAGAGCTAAAAAACATGCTACAATAATTTCATAATGCAATCACAAGTATTAATAGCAGAATAGACAAAGTGGAGGAAAGAATCTCTGAGCTTGCATATTGCCCTTCTGAAACGAGATAGCCAGACGAGAATAGAGAAAAAAAAGAATGAAAAGGAATGAACAAAACCACAGAGAAATATGAAATTATTTAAAGAGACTGAATCTATGACTGATTGGTATACCTGAAAGAGATGGAGAGAATGGAACCAATCTGGAAAACATATTTCAGGATATCAACCATACGAAATTCCCCAACCTAGCTAGTGAGGTCAACATTCAAATTCAGAAAATGCAGAGAACCCCAGTAATATATTCCACTAGAAGATCATTCCCAAGACACAAAACCATCAGATTTGCCAACGTCAAAATGAAAAAAAAAATTTTAAAGGCAGCTAGAGAAAAAGGTCTGGTCACCTAAAAATGGAAGCCCATCCGACTAACAATAGATCTCTCAGCTAAAACCTTACAAACCAGAAGTGATTGGCGTCAATATTCAACATTCTTAAGGAAAAGAAATTTCAACACAGAATTTTATATTTGGCCAAACTAAGTGTCATAAGCAAAGGAGAAGTAAAACCCTTTTCAGACAAGCAAATTCTGAGAGAATTTATTACCACCAGATCTGCCTTACAAGAGCTCCTGAAGGAAGTGCCAAATATGGTAATTACCAGCCACTACAAAAACACACGTAAGTACACAGACCAGTGACATTATAAAGCTACGACATAAACAAGTCTGCAAAATAACCAGCTAACATTATGATGATAAGATCAAATCCACGCATATCAATACCAACTTTAAACGTAAATGGGCTAAATGCCCCAATTAAAAGACACAGTATGGTGAGCTCAATAAAGAACCACAACCCAACCTGCTGTCTTCAAAAGATTCATCTCACATGCAATGACTCAAATAGGCTCAAAATAAAGGAACAGAGAAAAATCTGCCAAGCAAATAAAAAACAGAAAAAAGAAGGGGTTGTAATCCTAGTTTCTTACAAAACAGACTTTAAACCAACAAAGATTTAAAAAGAGAAAAAAAGGTATTACATAATTTTAAGGGGTTCAATTGAACAAGAAGATCTAACTATTCTAAATATATATGCACCCAACGCAGGAGCACTCAGATTCATAAAGCAAGTTCTTAGAGACCTTTAAAGAGACAGACTCCAATGTTATAGGGGGTGAGAAATTTTAACTCTTCACTGACAATATTAGACAGATCATGGAGACAGAAAATTAACAAAGATATTCAGGACCTGAACTCACACTGGATCAAATGGACCTGACAGATATCTAAAGAACTCTCCACCTAAAAACAACAGAACATACATTCGTCTCATCACCAAATGGAACATACTCTAAAATTGATGAAACTATCAGAAGTAAAACACTTTTCAGCAAATGCATAAGTACTGAAGTCATAACAAACTGTCTCATGGACCACAGCACAATCAAATTAGAAATCAAGACTAAGCATTTTTTCATATGTTTGTTGGCCATTTGTATTTCTTCTTTTGAGAATTGTCTATTCATATCCTTAGCCCAATTTTGATGAATTGTTGTTATTCTTGCTGATTTTAGTTCATTGTAGATTCTGGATATTAGTCCTTTGTCAGATGTACAGATTGTGAAGATTTTCTCCCACTCTCTGGGTTGCCTGTTTACTCTGCTGATTGGTCCTTTTGCCATGCAAACACTCTTTAGTCCAATTAAGTCCCAGCTATTTATCTTTGTTTTTATTGCATTTGTTTTTGGGTCCTTGGTCATGAAATCCTTGCCTAAGTCAATACCTAGAAGGGTTTTTCCAATGTTATCTTCAAGCATTTTTATAGTTTCAGGTCTTAGATTTAAGTCTTTAATCCAACTTGAGTTGATTTTTGTATAAGGTGAGAGATAAGGATCCAGTTTCATTCTCCCACATATGGTTAGTCAATTATCCCAGCACCATTTGTTGAAAAGGGGATTGCTTCCCCACTTTATTTTTTGTTTGCTTTGTCAAAGATCAGTTGGCTGTAGGTATTTGGGTTTATTTCTGTTTTCTCTATACTGTTCCATTGGTCTATGTACCTATTTTTATACCAGTACCATGCTGTTTTGGTGACTACGGCCTTATAGCTTACTTTGAAATCAGGCAGTGTGATGCCTCTAGATTTGTTCTTTTTGCTTAGATTTGCTTTGGCTGTGCGGGCTCTTTTTTGGTTCCACATGAATTTTAGAATTGTTTTTTTCTAATTCTGTGAATAATGATGGTGGTATTTTGATGGGGATTGTGTTGCATTTGTAGATTGCCAACAAGTATATGAAAAAATGCTCAGCACCACTAATGATCAGGGAAATGCAAATCAAAACTACAATGTGATATTGCTTACTCCTGCAAGAATGGCCACAATCAAAAAAACTTTTAAAAAGTAGATGTTGGTGTGCACGTGGTGATCAGGGAACACTTCTACACTACTGGTAGGAATGTAAACTAGTACAAACGACTACGAAAAACAGTGTAGAGATTCCTTAAACAACTGAAATTAGAACTACTATTTGATCCAGGAATCCCACTACTGGGTATCTACCCAGAGGAAAAGAAGTCATTATACAAAAAAGATACTTGCACACACATGCTTATAGCAGCACAATTCACAATGGCTAAGTAGTGGAACCAACCCAAATGCCCATCAATCAATGAGTGGATAAAGAAACTGTATATATATATATGTATATATACATATATATATATTCCATCACATATATATATATATATGATGGAATACTACTCAGCCATAAAAAGGAATGAATTAATGGCATTTGCAGTGACCTGGATGAGACTGGAGACTATTATTACAAGTGAAGTAACTCACGAATTGAGAACCAAACATTGTATGTTCTCACTGATATGTGAGAGCTAAGCTATGAGAATGCAGATGCATAAGAATGATAAAATGGACTTTGGGGACTTGGGGGGAAGGGTGGGGGGGACAGGAATAAAATACTACAAATAGGGTGTCCTGTATACTGTTTGGGTGATGGGTGCACCAAAATCTCACAAATCACGACTAAAGAACTTACTCATGTAACCAAACACCACATGTACCCTAATAACCTATGGAAAAAATAAATAATAATAATGAAGAACAGATTTTAAAAAAGAAGTCAAGACTAAGAAATTCACTCAAAATACTATTACATGGAAATTGAATAATCTGTTCATGAACGACTTCTGGGTAAATGATGAATTTAAGGCAGAAATCAACAAATTATTTGAAACTATTGAGAACAGATAAAACAAGAGGATTCAGCTAAAGCAGTATTAAGAGGGAAATTTACAGCACTAAATGATCACATCAAAAAGAAAGAAAGATCTCAAGTTAACAAGCTCACGTCACAAGTAAAAGAACTAGAGAACCAAGGGCAAACAAATTCCAAAGCTACCAGAAGATAAGAAATAATCAAAATTGGAGCTGAACTGAAGGAGATAGAGACATGAAAGATCATTCAAAAGATAAATGAAATCAAGAGCTGGGTTTTTTGTGTTTTTTTTTGGTTTTTTTTGGAAAAACCTAATAAAATAGACAGCTAACTAGACTAATAAAGAAGAAAAGAGAGAGAGGATTCAAATAAACATAATCAGAAATAAGAAGGGGGATATTACCACTGACTCCACAGAAATATAAACAACCATCAGGGAATGTTATGAACACCTCTATGCACAAAAACTAGAAAATCTACAAGAAATGAAGAAATTACTGGACACAGACACACTCCCAAGGCTGAACCATGAATAAATTAAATCCCGGAACAGATCAATAATGAGCTCTGAAATTGAGGCAGTCATAAATAGCCTACCAAACAAAAAAAGCACACGACCACACAGATTAACGGCTTAATTCTAACAGATGTACAAAGAATAGCTTGTACCATTCCTACTGAAACTATTCTAAAAAATTGAAAAGGATGAAATCCTCCTTAACTCATTCTATGAGGCCAGCATCATCCTGATACCAAAACCTGACAGAGATACAACAAAAAAAGAAAACTTCGGGACAATATCCTTGACGAACATTGATGCAAAAATCCTCAACAAAATACTGGCAAACTGAATCCAGCAGTATATCAAAGTTTTTGCAGGCCGGGTGCAGTGGCTCACACCTGTAATCCCAGCACTTTGAGAGGCCGAGGCGGGCAGATCACCTGAGGTCAGGAGTTCGAGACCAGCCTGCCCAACATGGTGAAACCCCATCTCTACTAAAAATACAAAAAAATTAGCCAGGTGTGGTGGCCGGTACCTGTAATTCCAGCTACTCCAGAGGCTGAGGCAGGAGAATCCCTTGAATTCAGGAGGTGAAGGTTGCAGTGAGTCAAGATTGCACCACTGCACTCCAGCCTGGGCAACGAGATTGAAACTCCATCTGGGAAAAAAAAAAAAAAAAAAAGTTTATGCAACAAGATCAAGTAGGCTTTATCCCTGGGATGCAAGGTTGGTTCAAAATATGCAAATCAAGAAATGGGATTCATCACTTAAACAGAACTAAATATAAAAACCACAAAATTTTCTCTATAGGTGCAGAAAAGGCTTTTGATAAAATTCAACACTCCTTTGTGTTAAAAACTATCAACAAACTAGGTATTGAATGAACACACCTCAAAATAATAAGAGACATATGTGACAAATCCACAGACAATATCATACTGAATAGGCAAAAGCTGGAAGCATTCCCCTTGCAAACCTGCACAAGAAAATGATGCTCTCTCTCACCACTCCTATTCAACATAGTATTGAAAGTTATTGCCAGGGCAACCAAGTAAGAGAAAGAAATAAAAAGCATCCAAATACCAAGAAAGGAAGTCAAACTATCCCTGTCTGCAGATGACATAATTCTATATATAGAAAACCTCATAGTCTCAGCCCAAAAGCTTCTTAAGCTTATAAACAACCTCAGCAAAGTCTCAGGATACAAAATCAATGTGCAAATATCTCTAGTATTCCTATACACCCACAACAGTTAACCCAAAGCCAAATCAGGAATGTACTCCAATTCACAACTGCCATAAAAATAATAAAATACCTAGGAATACAACTTACAAGGGGCATGAAGTACCTCTTCAAGGAGAACTACAATCTACTGCTCAAGGAAATAAGACAGGACACAAACAAATGGAAATACATTCCATGCTCATCGATAGGAAGAATCAGTATCATGAAAATGGCAATAATGCCCAAAGCAGTTTACAGATTTGATGCTATTCCTATTAAACTACCATTGACATTCTTCCCAGAAATACAGAAAACTATTTTAAAATTCACATGGCACCAAAAAAGACCTCAAATAGCCAAGGCAGTCCTAAGCAAACAGAACAATGCTGGAGACATCACACTACCAGACTTCAAACCATACTACAAGGCTACAGTAAATGAAACAACATGGTACAGGTACAAAAACAGACACATAGAGCAATGGAATAGAATAGAGAACCCAGAAACAAGACCACACACCTACAACTATCTGATCTTTGACAAACCTGACAAAAACAAGCAATGGGGAAACAATTCCCTATTCAATAAATAGTGCTGGAATAACTCCTAATGTCATATGCAGATGATTAAAACTGGACCCTCTCCTTACACCATAAATAAAAATTAACTCAAGATAGACTAAAGACTTAAATGTAAAACCCCAAACTATAAAAACCCTGGAAGACAACCCAGGCAATACCATTAAGGACATCGACATGGGCAAAGATTTCATGATGAAGACACCAAAAGCAATTGCAACAAGAGCAAGAATTGACAAATGGGATCTCATTAAACTAAAGAGCTTGTGCACAGCAAAATAAACTATCAACAGAGTAAACAAACAACCTACAGGATGGGAAAAAAATTTTGCAAACTATGCATCTGACAATGGTCTATTATTCAGAATCTATAGCAAGCTTAAACAAATTTACAAGAAAAAAGCAATTCCATTGAAAAGTGGGCAAATTATGTGAAGAGACACATTTCAAAAGAAGACATACATTCAGCCAACAATCATATGAAGAAAAGCTCAACATCACTCATCATTACAGAAATGCAAAGCAAAACTACAATGAGATATCATCTCACAACACTCAGAATAGCTATTATTAAAAAGTCAAAAGATAACAGATACTGGCAAGGTTGTGGAGAAAAAGGAATGGTTATGCCCTGTTGGTGGAAGTGTAAATTAGTTCAAGCATTGCAGAAGACAGTGTGGTGATTCCTCAAACACCTAAAGACAGAAATACCATGGGACCCAGCAATCCCATTACTGGGTATATACCTAAAGGAATATAAATTATTCTGTTATAAAGACACATGCCTGCGTATGTTCATTACAACACCATTCACAATAGTAAAAACATGGAATCAACATAAATGCCCATCAATGACAGACCTTTTAAAGAAACTGTAGTACATATACACCACACCTTGGAATACTATGCAGCAATAAAAATAACGAGATCATGTTCTTTGCAAGGACGTGGATGGAGCCGGAGGTCATTATCCATAGCAAACTAACACAGGTACAGAAAACCAAATACTGCATGTTCTCACTTATAAGTGGAAGCTAAATTGTGAGAACACATCCACACATAGAGGGGAAAACACCCACAAGGGCCTAATGGAGGGTGGAGGGTGAGAGGAAGGGGAGGATCAGGAAAAATAACCAATGGGTACTATGCTTAATACCTTTGTGATGAAGTAATCTGCACAACAAATCCCCATGACGCAAGTTTACCTATGTAACAAACCTGCCCATGCAACCCTCAACTTAAAATAAAAGTTAAAAAATGCATTATAACCAAAAGAATACCCTAAACTCTGTATTACTTATTTTTTATTTTATAATAAGGCAAAATTGCTATCATATTTGACACCTTACCTACCCCAGAATATCCTGGTATTTAGTAAAAAGGAAAAATTAATAAATAAATAAATTCCATTTCTGGTTCAAAAAAAACCAAGCAGATTTATGCATTAACAAGGCTGGCTTTCTTGATAACCTGAGCAATTTCTCAAGGTAGACAAACGAGAGATAAAACATTTATGAAGACTAGTAATAACCAGCGTTTTCTATTTTATTCAGACGTACAAGAGTGTGTGTTCTGGCTTAATTACTTATGGGCTCTGTGTCCTTAGGCGAGTTACTTTATTTCTCTGAACCCCAGTTTTCTAAAAAATAGTGTATATTATAATTCTCTGGTGTGTTGTAAAGATAAAATGAGATAAAGATGTAAAGCAACAGGTGACTGGCACATAAAACTACTAGTTTCATTTCTACTTCCCCTTATTCTTTTACCTCTACCTAATATTTCCTCTAAAACATGTATTATAAGACACATACACATAACAAAACACATTACTATCCTTCTTATTTGAAGATGGCAGAGTTGTCAGAAGCTTGGATTTTCAAATCAAACAGATCTACTGTCTAACTCTAGCTTCTCCACTTAGTAACTCTGAGTCAGTTCCTTAACTTTTTGAACCTGCAGTTTCCTCATCTATAAATAGATAACAGAACCTACCTCTTAAAGTTATTGTTAAAAGGGACAAGCAAGTAAAAGACACTGACTGTTCTAATAGCTGGAAATACACAATAAATATTAGCTCTTTTGTACCTATTGCTGATATTCATAACATAATTATTATTACAATTCATTAGTATTATTCCAGATCAGTGTTTCCTAACTTCAGGCTGAGGATAAATGAACATTATTTTTTCAAATTTTATTTTAGATTTAGGAGGTACATGTGCATGTTTGTTACCTGGGTATGTTACCTGGGTATATTGCCTGATGCTGAGGTTTAGGGTATGAATGATCATGTCACTCAGGTATTGAGCATAGTACCCAAAAGTTAGTTTTTCAATCCTTGCTACATTCTTCTTTCTGCCCTCTAGCAGTACCCAGTATCTATTGTTGCCATCTTTATGTCCCTAAATACCAGATGTTTAGCTCCTACTCACAAGTGAGAACATGCAGTACTTGCTTTTCTGTTTCTATGTTAATTTGTTTATGATAATGACCTCTAGCCCCATCCATGTTGTTATAAAGGACATAATAATTTCATTATTTTTATGGCTATGCAGTAATCCATGGTATATATGTATCACATTTTCTCTATCTAGCCCACCATTGATCAACACCGAGGTTGATTCTATGTCTTTTCTATTGTGAATAGCACTGTGATGAACAGAAGAGTGCATATTTCTTTTTGGTAGAACTGCTTGTTTTCTTTTGGATGTATACCCAGTAATGAGATTTCTGGGTCTAATGGTAGTTCTGTCTTGCGTTCTTGGAGAAATTGCCAAACTGCTTTCCGCAATGGATGAATTAATTTACATTCCCACCAATAGTGTATAAACAGTCCCTTTTATTCACAGCCTGGTGAGCGTCTGTTGCTTTTTGACATTTTAATAATTGCCATTCTGACTGGTATGAGACAGTATCTTATTGTGGTTTTGATTTATGTTTCTTTAATGAGCAGTGACATAGAGCATATTTTTCATGTTTCTTGGCCACTTGTTTATCTTCTTTTCAGAAGTGTCTGTTCCTGTCTTTTGCCCATTTTTTAATGGGGTTATTTGTTTTATGCTTGTTGAATTAAATTCTTTATAGATTCTGGCTATTAGGCATTTGTTGGATGCAGAGTTTGCAAATATTTTCTCCAAATCTGTAAGTTGCCTGTTTACTCTTGATAGTTTCTTTTGTTGTACAAAAGTCCTTTATTTAAATAGGTGCCACTTGCCAATTTTTGCTTTTGTTGCAGTTGCTTTTGAGGACTTAGTAATAAATTAGTTTCCAAGGCCAAAATCCAGAATGATGTTTCCTAGGTTTTTTTCCAGGGTTCTGATAGTTTGAGGTTTACATTTAATATTTAATCCATCTTGAGTTCATTTTTGTCTATGGTGAGAGGTAGAGGTCCAGCTTCATCCTTCTGCATATGGCTAGCCATTTATTAAATAACGAGTCCTTTCCCCATTGCTTATTTTTGTTCACTTTGTTGAGTGTCAGACGGATTAAACATTTTATGTGTTTCTTTTTATCGGGTTTCTTAGAGACTTCCTACTCCCCCACTCATTGCTAGGGTACAAAATATGGAACGTAAATAGATAGCAAAAGAAATATTGTTTTGAATGATGGAATTGTGTGAAAATGTGAGTAACTAATAAAGAACAATCCCTCCATTAACTGGAGAAGTCCTTCCTTCTAAGCCTGAATTACATGAGGCAGACCACATAGAAGACTCTTTTGTAGTCCCTTCTCCCTTCCAGAAAAACATGTGTCAACTCTGATTAATCTAAGAACAAAATGGAGTGCTAGGTTTGGAGACTGCCCATCAGGAATACCACCAAAAATCATGCTGCACAATTGATACCATGAAGATACCACTGCTGCTATCACTGAGCACAGATACCACAGCTTGCTGCTGCTATCAACAATTTGGGGATGGGCACGGTGGCTTATGCCTGTAATCCCCCTACACTTTGGGAGGCCGAGGCAGGCTGATCACATGAGGCCAGGAGTTTGAGACCAGCCTGGGCAACATGACAACACCCCATCTCTACTAAAAATACAAAAATCAGTCAGATGTGGTGGTGCACGCCTGTAAGCCCAACTACTCTGTAGGCTGAGGGAGGAGAACTGCTTGAACCTGGGAGGCAGAGGTTGCAGTGAGCCAAGTTCACAGCACTGCACTTCAGCCTGGGTGACAAAGTGAGACTCTGAAAAAAAAAAATTTGGTAACTGGACACTACCAATTAAATAATTGCCTCAGGAATTAGTTTAGATGACGGGGAGCTAAAAACAATAATTGTTGTTCCCATACTGGAGTCCCATCTGGTCATTTTGAATGTTTATACCTAATTCCTATGTCAGTTTTGTCTCATATCACTTTTCCTTTGACAATATTGCCCATTACCACCCAGTTTCCATGGGCTGGGAATGTAACTGAAAAATCCCTTCACTTCTTGATTCACATCTTACTCTTTTTTGTCTCTCTACCTTCTCTACTGTTTTTCCATGTCTAAATCACTGAGGCAAAGGTAAATAAATGCATTTTTCTTGGGAAAGTGGCTGCAATGAGCTTGCCCATTAAACAACCCTATTATTTTTCTCTCTATTTAATGAAGATGGATAAATATTATACCGTATCTTAACAACTTTATTAGCTATGTGAATTATAGCCCTTTCACCAGAAGTCAAGGTAATTATGTTAAAATAAAAAAAAAGGAGCAATGGGTTTAAGGGAACCTTGGTAGGAACTAGAGGCAACACCCAACATTGGCATAAGTAATCCATGGTACAAAATCACAAAGCACCAACCAAAGCAACACATTTCACAGGTGGAGGGAGTAGGATGTGCTAGGCTGCTCTGAACTGGAGTGTGAAATAGATATTGGTCTCCTGGTACTGCTGAATATGCACAAGGGAAAATGCAACTTAGCGACAACACTAAGCAAGCCTTTCAATTTGTCATTTAGTACTTCAGCAGTAGAAATATAGTATAACTGCTGGGTTGTAGTGAGTCCATGCCCCTATAACTTGCAGAGTTTGGCCTTCATAACTAAAAATATTTAAAACCCTCCAGAAAACCCCAGAATTTCATGTACTCTTGGTGCATCATTCTGGACTAGAAAATCCTCAACTGTGCACTGGCTTTTCAAGCATATATATTGACACTCTTATTAAGCAATGAGTTAGAGAGTAAGAGGGATGATTTGATTATGTCCAAAAGTAGAATTAACATCCCTCAGCAAATCCCAGTACAGCCTCGTGCCACATAATGACATTTCAGTTAATAATGGACCACATATATGTAGGTGATCCCATAAGATTATAATGGGGTTGAAAAACTCCTATTACCTACTGACATTGTAGCCATTGTAACATGGTACTGCAAGGTAATGCTCATGTTATACAACTCATGTTTGTGGTAATGCTGGTAAAAACAAACCTACTGTGCTGCAAGTCATATAAAAGTATAGCACATACAATTATGTACAGTACATAGTACTTAATGATGATAAACAACTATGTTACTGGTTTATGAGTTTGCTATACTATACTTTTTACCATTATATTAGAGTGTATACTTTTTACCATTATATTAGAGTGTACCTGTTCTACTTATAAAAGAAAATTAACTGTAAAACAGCTTCAGACAGGACCTTCAGGAATTATTCCAGAAGACATTATTATCATAGGACATGAAAACTCCATGCCCTGAAGACCTTCTAATGGGATAAGGTGTAGAGGTGAAAGACAGTGATATTGATGATCTTGACCCTGTGTAGGCCTAGGCTAATATATGTGTCTTTGTGTCTTAGTTTTTAACAACAACAAAAAAAAGTTGAAAAAGTGAAAAGAAATTAAGAATTAAAAATAGAAGAATGCTTAAAAATAAGGATATAAAGAAAATATTTTTGTACAGCTGTACAATGTGTTTGCGTTTTAAGCTAAGTGTTGTTACAAAAGCCAACAAATTTTAAAAAATTAAAAATGTGTAAAACAAAAACATTACAGTAGGCTAAGGTTAATTTATTATTGAAGAAAGACTCATAAATTTAGTGTAGCATAGGTATACAATATTTATAAAGTCTACAGTAGTGTAAAGTAATGTCCTAGGCCTTCATGTTCACTCAGCACTCACTCACTGACTCACCTGGAACAATTTTCAGTCCTGCAAGCTTCATTCATGAAAAGTGTCCTACAAAGGTGTATCATTCTTTATTTTTTATACCGTAGTTTTACCGTACCTTTTCTAGGTTTAGATATGCTTAGACATGCAAATATTGACCATTATGTTACAACTGCCTACAGTACTCAGTACAGTAATATGCCATAAAGGTTTGTAGCATAGGAGCAATAGGCTATATACCATATAGCCTAGGAGTTTAGTGGGCTATACCATCCAGATTTGGGTAAGTACATTCTGTGAGGTTCTCACAATGATGAAATGGCCTAACAATGCATTTCTCAGTCCCTGTGGTTAAGCGACTGTACTTTAACGAACTGCTGAACAAAAGGGACACCTGGCTGCATGTTGAGGGCTTTTTAATGAAGTGAAAGGAAATGAAGAGGTTGTGACCTGCTGTTGGGGGAAGAAGGATATAAAGTTTTATTTAGGAGGCACATAATTTGAAGTCATGCCATTTGATTTGATTATATTTCTGCCATTTTGGCCTTTACTGAAGGAAAAAAAGTGGCATTTTCTACTATTTCTTGTTGCTTGGTTCTTTTATATAATCTCTTTTGCTAAGAGTCCTCTAGAAAGTAATAAAGATTATAGCACCTAAAATGTTTCTGCTCATTTATTACATAGAAATAAAATAATAAACCATTTTTAAAGCCAACAAGCTACAAGAGAAAAAAATGCATCATTGAGCAAGATCATCAGAATATCACAAAGAAAGCTTGGCTTTCTCAGGTGATAGTCATTTGTTTCTCTTTTAAAATTAATAGCCAAACAGTTTAGAAACTTCGTCTTCCCTACATTCACAGGGCAACATTGGATATTGTACTGCAGTGTTAAAAAGAGGGTTTACCAGATAGTCTAAGACACTAGCAGAAGGGGAGATAAGTTTTGATCAGTTATAACAGAAATAGAGGCTTTTTTGTTAACTGCAGTCTCTTTTACCCCTCATATTCCTCTAAATATTAATTATCTTTTCCACATCTTTTCATTTCCATTGCCACGACGTTGGTCTACATTTTTATTCCAACAATCCCCCCATATTCAGTAGTCCTTCATTACTAATTTAACGAAGTTCACATTCCTTAGTCAAACCTTTCCATGATTTCATTTTGACTGTCTATTCCGTCTCCCAGAGGATGTTACTCTTAATTAATTCAAACTAAAATAATTATTTATTCCAATAATAATACATTTTATTCTATAGAAATATAGGAGGAAGTTCTAAATCTACTCTCATTGAAGCCTTTCCTAATGTAATCACTACTCTTTCTTCACTCGAATAGCATTCCATTTGAACCACTTTTATAGGAGTTAGCACATTCTGACTTGAATTAGAGTTACTTGTTTACCGAAAAGTATGATTTAAACATGGCTGGTGATAAATAAATATGTATTAGATTAATAAATGAGTGAATGTACTTTCAAAGGCTTACTTTTAGACTAGGTCAATGGAAGAGACAGTCTATTTCTTTAATTGAAAGAGATTCTTTTACGGTCAGCAGGGTCACTGAACAATGACAGGTTATTTTTCCAGGATCAGATATCAAGTTGAAATATTATTAACCTGTAGTAATACTGAATATATGAAAGAACTTCAACATTAAGTTGATGAAAACAACAGACATACTAATCATATTTGAAGATACAGGTATCACCCATATTTTTCTCTATTAATATAAATAGAATAGCAAAATCAATATTACAAGGGCTTACAGCTGAAGCAGTTCTCATGATGCAAATTACACAAGATATTCAAAGTGTTCTAAAATTTAATATATGCATAAATATCCCTAGAGTTGACAACGTTACAGATACAGAGCTGTCAGTTATTCTTTCATTTTCTGGAAAATTTCACATTGAAAATCTGAAAATGAGCTATAAGAGGGCCTTTTTAAAGAACGTAGCTATAATTTTTATTTTTGCTTTTAATCTGTTGTTATTCGCAAATAGTTTTTCTTTTGCAACTAATAGTCCTTGTGGGATATATTCCAACAGGGGGAAGAAAGATCAAAAGACATCTGTGCTAAAAGAATTGCAAACTTGTTCTCAGTGTTCAATGCATCTTCTTCCTAAAACTACAAATTATCAGACAGTGGTAACAAATAACTGTGATTTTCAATCCAGTTCACCAGTAGAAATCACATAACTTTTGTTTTTTTTTAACTAGTGCTTACTGTCATGCAGAGGTTGAAATATGTGCTCCTCTACAGAGCAAAGCAACATTTTCTCCTTCAGAGAAAAGTTATTTTAATATAATACATTTATGATGGCTTCAAAGTCATAACCTCTGGGATTCAACTATTGGCCATGTATTATGAGTTATTTCTTGCAGTACACCCAAGTACTCTCCTTCTAATTTCCATTTTTCTATCATCATAACATTTGCTGAACACCCATAGAATGCATAATGCTATATGAAGAACCAAGGGGTAAAAATGAAGGCAAATTAATTCTACTCTAACCTATGTACTTGATAACATATCTAAGAGAATACAATACCTTTAATAAGGACATTAAAATAGGACTTTAATGCATTCCCTTCCAGTTAGCCTATTCTCTTGCCCCAGACTGAATCCCTGCCCTCAAAGATCTCTCTTGCTCCCCACAAAACTGCGTCTATTAAAGAAATACTTATTCTTAAAGAAATAATATACACATCTTTCCTTACATGGGTGATCTCACTCACTTCCATATACAATGAGTGCCATGCATTGTGCCGAATAATTTGTATGGATTCTTTCATTTCAAAGTCACAACTCTATGAGACATTTACTATTTTTCATCATATTATACAGATAAGGAAATTGAATCACAAACAGCTTAATTTTCCCACGGTCACACAGCTGGTAAATGGTCTAGAAATGGATTAAGTCCCAGTTTGTTCAGAGCTTGCACTCTCAGTCATTATGTGGCATCACCTCCCTTCCTAGGAGAAAGCTGCAGTTCAAAGCACATCAGTCTAAGACACTCATTGGCTAAAGTGCTGCAGAGATCTTTGCTAACAGAATACTAGAGAGGGATTCTGAAAACTAAACCAATCACCAATCATGAGGTAAATTCTGAGACGAATGGAAAATTTGATAGCATAAGCACTAAGTTGAGGATCTTACCTCAACTCTTCAAGGGCTATATTCTTCCTTCAATTTACATAGTCATGTGGTTTATCAGGATAAACATGTGCAAGCAAAATATACCCCAAAGGCAACCCTGGCATTCAGTCAATTTAAGAAAAAAAGAACAATTTAACATTTTTCTGGAACTTTTCTTCTTCAATACTTTCCACAAACCATTACCTTCAGCACCCATTTCAACATAATTAGATAAACAATTATGACAAAACAAAAGGAATAAGAGTAAAAATGGCTCATGCCTTTTATTCCAGTTCTTTAGAACATATAACAAGTATTTATTAATGCTCAGGTAATATGTATCAGAAATTGCAATGTACCAAGCATGAGAAATTGCAATATGTCAAGTACTTTGTAAAATCTAAACTGAGTTGGAGATTTGATGCAGTTGCACATCTGGTGTTTTTCTTTAGTGTATATTTTGGGGTGGGCAGGATTGGGCAAAAATGTCATCATTGGTTTGTTCTGGAAAGGGAATATTATGCTTAAGTGTTGGTTAGTATGTGTGTTTATATATACCTACAGACAAACCTATACATCTCTCTAAAGTTCTGGTCTCTATCTATAATATATCATGATAAAAATGTTTAGCTCCAAGTACATGACTGCAATGCAAAAAAATAATTACAAACATTTACTGGCAGTAACTGAATTTGTGAAATCCTCTAACATTATTGGATATAGCCTACTACAATAATTATCCCAAACTTCTGTTACTCTTAGCAGCATTTATGAGAACATTAAAGGCATGCAACAATGTTGTATTTGCAGCATCATTTCATGTTCCCAAGGCTAATCTAAATCTTGTTTTTTAAAGATTTGTAAATATTGCCCATCGCAAAGTGACTTAGAGACTATGAGCACTATGAAAGCAATTATGAAACAATACATTTAATTCATATTAATATGGAGTTTGACAGGCTGTTCGTGAAGCTTGAATGAGATAATACATTCGAATAGGCTTGACACAGTGCCTACCACATGATGGAAACTCAAAAAATTATGTTTCCTTTCTTACTTCAAGCTATGAGATGGAGCCTAGGCTATTATCACCCTTCTGAAAGCTAATGTGGATGAAGGACACATTTCTGTTCCTTTTCTGGGATAGACAGCTCTTAATAAGTTATTTTATGTCACTCCTGGTATACGGTAGATAGGCCCTATAATCTCCTGGGTAGTCTTGATTTGAGGAAGGGGAGGGAGTAACTAGCTCTGGTTTTCAGCCATATTTATTCTTCATCTGAGAGACCAAAAGAAAGTATACATAGACCAGTGAATCTATGAAGGCCCAGATATAAGGCGAATGTCAGGAGGGTAAGTGGATAACACAATGGACTTATGTATTTGTAGAACAAACCAAATCTCTTTCACGTGTGACAAGTCACTGCACAGTTAAGACTTTTGGGCCTTGTTCACCATAGGTAAACTGGTCATTGTTATAGGCTATAGTAAAACTTACTTTGGAGGCAAATTTTATGTCAATTTCTATTTTTGGTACTTTATGAATGTTCCACAGATTATTTACAGTGTTTTAACCTATTTCTTGAATATAGTATCTGGCTTGTATGTTTTTCTTGCTTTTGGGTCCCTGACTAGTATTGACTTTTAACCTCATCTCAAACTCTATTATTTTATTTTTCTTATGTTCCAATACTGTCAACATCTCTTTGTTCTGGCTCTGGACTCTGTTATGCCTCTCCAATTCTGGTTTATATTCCTATTTCTGGGATACACTAATGCCTGAAGGCCAGTGTGACATGAACTTACCTTGATAAGATACAATACAGATTCCAACACAGTGGGATGAGAAAAGCTGAAGAATTGGGTCTGGTCTACGAAGTTAGAGTCTACTTGATTAAAAGGAAAGATTGCAACTCTTGGTATAAAGGACTAAGATCCATTGCTTCCATATTTTCTTTGAGTTTCTTTATTGATAGATGTATCATGTCTATCTTACCCAGGCTGAAAAAAATGAGCATAATATTACCTATCAGTAGTGGAGACACTTTAAAAAGTAGCAATTCATAATTTCATAAAGAGGAAAGTAGAACACTCTTGTTTTGCAGCCTATAAGATCTTTTCTAATCTTATAATGTAAGATAAGTAATGTCACTGAGCCATAAAATCTCAGTAGGATAGTTTCATATCCTATACACATGCTGTGCATCTTTTCTGCTTGCAGAGCTCCATTTCAAGCAAACTGGAGGTACTGACTTAAAAATCCTGAGCCTGAGTGTTTAGTCTACATTGTTGGAATTGCCACTCCAGTGGCTGGGGTATGCCCTTTTTGAGGAATTTCCTTTAACCTGAAGTAAAAAAGATTAATTGACACAAATTTAATTTTTTCTCCCAAGGGAGATTGTTTTTCTTTTTAATCATGTGTTTTTGTATTTGTTTGCTTTTGACACCGAGTCACATTCTATCGCCCAGGCTGGAGTACAGTGGTGCAAACTCGGTTTACTGGAACCTCCATCTCCCAGGCTCAAGCAATTCTCCCAACCCAGACCCGAAAGTAGCTGGGACTAAAGGTGCATGCCACCACACCCAGCCATTTTTTGTACTTTTTGTAGAGACGGGGTTTCACTATGTTCACTTACTTTTTTTCTTCCTTCTTTTAGCAAGCATTAATTAACTGAGGGCCTATGATGTGCCAGGCACTGTGTTAGGTATTAAAAGTACAGAGAAGAGTTAAAAACAAATTTGAAGTCTTTGTGGATAGACACACTGGCCTAAGTACTTGAAAAACAAATACAACTAAGATGGAGGGTTGCATCAGGAAATGGATGCTGATCACTATAGCAAATACAAAGGGAATAAATATAAAGAAATTCCCAGTTTGTGCTTAGAATTGAGGTGAATCTTGCCTCTTGGAGAAAGCTCTATATCACAAATCCTGAAAGAATAGGAATGTTGTATGGGATATAAAATCCAGTTGAAATATACTCGTGAGACAGCAAATTATGCACCAAGAGCATTTTGCAACTAAAATCATAAAATCCTAAAGTTGAATTTACCTTTAATGATTATATAACTCTACTAAGTGACGCATAGAATTGTCTTTTCTGATTCAGTCAAGGTTTATCCAGAGCCTTTTTATGGGAGGCTCTTTAGTTACAAATCTTGAGGATAAAAAACTCCCACATAAATGACTCAACCAAAGAATTCTTAAATATTGAAATTCAATTTGAACATAATTTAGTCATTCATTTCAACAAACAGTATTATGCTGGAGAAGAAGATTATAGGAGGCATTTGGTAGGCACTTTGGGAGATTCAAGGAGCTTATAGTCTATTAGGAGAGATAAGTCATATATTACTTAGATTGAACCACATAAATGCTCCTTATGTGAGCCAAAATGGTTGAATGTTAATGATTTCATAAAGTTCAACTTAATACTAAAAGGCAAATCACAAAGGAAAAAACATAACTAATGTAAAAGAGATGCAAAAATAGTATCCTAATTGATCAGATAGAGGAGTAAATATTGTTACCTCAAAGGCAGAGGTGGCAAAGTAGTATTTCAGATAGCTTTTATAGAATATGGGTAAAAATTTTATACACAGAGACAAAAATGGGTAGAATAGCAGGAACAAATGTATAGAGTTAGTAAAGTACATCGAGTTTATAGGAAGCAACCTGCAGTTCAACTGGAATGAGGGGCATAGAGATGAAGGTAAGCCATGAGCTATAACATTAGAATGAGCAATGGAAGCAAAACCATAGATAGTCTTGTACACCAAACAATGAGTTTTTAATTCAGTTCAGTAGATAATTAGGAGCCTTTGAGGGATTTGTTGTGGCAGGGTTGTACCAAATCAGAGCTGGATCTCAGAAGGTTGTCAGTGATGCACACGACATATTAATAGTGAATGGAATGAAAACCAAAGGGAAGTGTCAAATACCAGAGTAAAAATGATTAAGAAGCTGGAAATTGTAGAAGATTCAGCCTTCTGATGAGGAACCAAGCATATGACAGCTGCTTATCCACAGACATTCTGACAAATGGGTAAGCATAGTTCGCCTCTGAAATTGCCAGCATTTTCTTTTCTGTCTTTTTTCTTTTTCTTTTTCTTTTTTTTTTTTTGAGATACAGTTATGCTCTTATTGCCCAGGCTGGAGTGCAATGGCGCGATCTCGGCTCACGGCAACCTCCACATCCCGGGTTCAAGCGATTCTCCTGCCTCAGCCTCCCGAGCAGCTGGGATTACAGGCATGCACCACCACACTGTCTAATTTCTTCTATTTTTAGTAGAAACGGGGTTTCTCCATGTTGGTCAGGCTAGTCTCAAACTCCCGACCTCAGGTGATCCACCCACCTCGGCCTCCCAAAGTGCTGGGATTACAGGCTTAAGCCACCGCGCCCGGACTCTCTTTTGTCTTCTTTTCTCCTACCTTTGGGCACTTAACTTTTCTCCTGTCCTTGCCAATTTTTTCCACTAAAGTCAGTTCTCAAGTAAAAATTATTCTAATAATTAATTTACAACGGGTATAAATGAGCACTACAGCTTATTTTGATACTTTTTCTGCTCCTCCTCTATCCCTGGCTCGTAGCTCAAAACAACAATCTAGTTGATTTGGTTATACAGCTGAGAGTGGAAACTTCCTCAAAAGTAGAAGAAATAGGGCATTGCACTATATGGCTCTTATTTATTCATCGATGTCATTAAAATATTAACTGCAATGTCATCGGATCCATGAGGAGACTTATCAGGAAAAAGAATAATACACACACAAGATTAGAGAATTCTCTTAGTAGACACCCTAGACTTCACTTTGCTCAACTATCCATTCAAACAATGATTTGATTCTAAAACATTCCTAACAGGTGGTCAGTCCATCTCAGCTTGAATATGCTTTGGGATGAAGAACACTTTACCATCATAGGCAGCCAATTACATCTCAATTATAATTATTATTACTGATCTTTCTTGTAAGTCTAAATTTGCCCTCTGACTCATTGGTCCAAAGACTATTCTCTAGGGTGACAGAAGAAGTTTACTCCCTCTTCCAAAGAATATCCCACTAAATATTTGGAAAGAGGTATCATGCAGCCACTAAATCTTCTCTTCCTACAATAAAGATGCAATGTATTTAACCCTAAATAGTATAATTTCAAGTTTTCTTATTCTGGTTGCTTTCATTTTCAACATCTCCTGGCTAACCAATCCAAGACTCTTGAGTTTTATCTAAAAATCAAAGGGCAAAAGGTCAATTGCTCTCAAATCATTTATAAACATGTATTTTGGGGGTTTAATAAAAAGTCTTGCTCTACTTTTAATAAGAATATACTTTTATAGTTGCTTTATCCATAATAGCAAAAAACTGAAAACAACCCAAATGTCCATCAGTAAGATAATTTTAAAAATGGTATATTCATACAAAGAATACTATTCACCAGTAAAAAGTAGCAAACTCTTCATATATGCAGAAATATAAGGGTAATCTCAAAAGCATTATGTTAAGCAATAGGATTTGGACACAAAAGAGTATTTAATGTTTGCTTATATTCATATTAAGTTCAGGAATAAGCAAAACCATATATGGTGACAGAAATTAAAATAGCAGTTGCTTAGGTGAAAATAATTAATTGGAAAGAACAAGAGGGAGCTTTCTCAGGTGATGAATATGTTTTATAGTTTGAACAGAGTTAGTAATTACTTGGATGTACATCTTTTCAAAAGTGATGCATTTTATTACATGTAAGTTTTACCCCATTAAAGCAATGTTAAAATGCATTAACTTGTACACACATTTGTCTGTTTTAATATTTAAGTTATACTCAAAACACTTTAAAGAAAATTCGAGACTTCTTGTTTTAAAAATTTTCACAGTGACTTTTATTTTCCCATTTTTTAACAATTTCAATTTTTATTTTAGATTCAGGAGTACAGGTGCAGGTGTGTCACATGAGTACATTGTGTGATGATGAGATTTGGCCTATCAATGATTCCATCACTGAGGTAATGAGTATAATACCCAAGAGTTAGTTGTTCAATTGTTTTCCCCTTCCCTTCCTTCTCCTTCTAATAGTTCCTAGTATCTATTGTTGCTGTCTTTAAGTTCATGAGTTCTTAATGTTTAACTGTCACTTATCAGTGAGCATATGAGTTTTTTGGTTTTCTGTTTCTGTGTTAATTTGCTTAGGATAATGGCCTCCAGCTCCACCCATGTTGCTGCAAAGGACATGATTTCATTGCTTTATATTGCTGTGTAGTATTCCATGGTGTATATGTGCCACATTTTCTTTATCTGATACACCATTGATTAGCACTTAGGTTAATTATATGTCTTTGCTATTGTGAATAGTGCTGCAATACAAGTGCAAGTGTCATTTCAGTGGAATGATTTGTTTTCTTTTGGATAAATAACCAGTAATGAGACTGCTGTGTCAAATTGTAGGTCTGTATTACATTCTTTGAGATATCGCCAAACTATTACACAGCTTTACACAGTGTTTGAACTAATTTACATTCCCACAAACAATGTATAAGCATTCCCTTTTCTCTGCAGCCTGGCCAGCATCTGTTGTTTTTTGACTTTTTAGTAATAGCCATTCTGATTGGGGTGAGATGGTATCTTATTATGTTTTTGATTTACATTTCTCTGATGATTAATGATGTGGAGCACTTTATTTCATACATTTGATGGCCTCTTATCTGACTTCTTTTGAGAAGTGAAAGATCTCTACAAGAAGAACTACAAAGCTCTGCTGAAAGAAATAATATATGACCCAAACAAAAATGCAAAACATTCCATGCTTATGAATTGGAAGAATCAATGTTAAATTAAATTAAAAGGGCCCTACTGCCCAAAGCAATCTACAGTTTCAGCACTATTTCTACCAAACTACCAATGCCACTTTTTAAAGAACTAGAAAAAGCTATTCTAAAATTCATATGGAACCAGAAAAGTGCCCTAATAGTCAAAGCCATCCTAAACAAAAAGAAGAAAGCCAGAGGCATCACATTACCCAACTTCAAACTATACTATAAGGCTACAGTAACCAAAACAGCATGATGTTGGTACAAAAATGAAAATGTAGACGAATGGAACTGGACAGAAAACTCAGAAATAAAACCTCATGCCTACAGCCATCTGATCTTTGACAAAGTTGACACAAATAAGCAATGAGGAAGGAACTCCCTATAAATAAATGGTACTGAGATAACTGGCTAGCCATATGCAAAAGAAAGAAACTTCACCCCAACTTTTCACCATATACAAAAATTAACTCAAGATGGAATAAAGATTTAAATATAAGACCTCAAACTATAAGAATCCTAGAAAAAAACCTAAGAAACATCATTCTGAACATTAGTATTGGGAAATAATTTATAATAAGTCCTCAAAAGCAATTTCATTTAAAACAAAAATTGACAAGCAGGACTTAATTAAATTAAAGAGATTCTGCACAGTAAAGGAAACTATCAACAGCAAACAGAAAATCTAGAGAATTGGAGAAAATATTCACAAACTATGCATCTAATAAAGATCTAATATTCAGGGTCTATAAGGAACTTAAACAATTCAACAATCAAAAATTAAAAACCTTATTAAAAAGTGGGCCAAAGATTTGCTCGATTTTTTATGTTCGGCCACTGAGAACTTTTAGATCCCCACTCCTCTGTCTTGCCTCCCCAACAACCTAGATAAGAAGACTCACTCAGCCTCTGCATGATAGGAGGAATTTTAGCTAGCACAACCTCTATCTGAGCATTAGGAGTCTCCCATACCAGCTTCACTCCCTAATAACAATAGAAGTCAGAAGGCACCTCCAATTCACTACCTTTGCTTGCATTCTCACTGCACCTCTGAGTTAGCCCTTCCACTTCAGCTTGTTGTGACTACTAAATGTATTTTATTCAAATTCATAGTTGAGTGTGTTGTTCCATTTGCCTCAACATCTAAATATTCCTGGGTGGGTGTGTGATCACGCCCACTTCTGGGTAGACTAATGAAAACTGAAGAGTTCAGATTTTCATTTTTGAAAACTCCAGCATATCTTGCCATATTCTAATTTTAGTGAAGACAGCTTCCATTAGATGCAGAGAATTCATGTACGCCCTTACGGCTCTAATATGTCTTGCTGCTAGTTTTGTCATCCTCATTATGTCTGTACTATGCATTTTCTTCATCTGGCCTGGTGACTTGTAGTATCCAACCATTTTTATATTACATCTATCCTTTTCCTTTTGCCTTCATTCAGCTGATATAAATCTATGAGTATCCTACACTCAGGTTCATAGATTTCAATATGTGTTCCAATCCAGCTTTTCCTTATTCATATTCCTTACATTCCTTTGAATTTTCTATCACTCTACCAAAAATAAGCCCCAATATACCTTTCACAGAGTCTGTAGATGCTCCTCAGAGACAAGATTCAGCAGGCATAGTCTGGAAAGAGAAACTGGCTCCTAAATAATGAATTTTTTTTTTCTCAAAATGTGAAAATTTGTCTTTCCTAACATTTAGTCATTCCTGCTTCTGTATTGCAATGCTATTTTGGTCTGGGTCTTGTGAATGGGTGTTCAGACTGTCATTTTAATTTAGCACCATCATTGCTATAGAGCAGCTGTCCAGAATTCATATTTCTAAAGGATTTTTTAAAACAACTATTTCTAAATAGATAGAAGTTCTGCATGCTACGATGACAACAAAAATCTGTGTGTGCATGTACAAGTTTTCTCCTTTGGATTTCTGTATTTTCAAATGTTTATAATACTTTTCAGGTTCAAAATAGTTTTATGCAACGGTTTGCTTTACATACAGCTATGCACAAATACATATCCATGCATATAAGATTCTTCTCACCATTATCTACCTTCAGCATGGACCAGATATTAAAACATTGAAAACAACATCTCGTAGGATGTAGGGCTGCCAGATGCAGTGGCACATGCCTGTAATGCCAGTACATTGGGACACCAAGGTCAGAGGATCACTTGAGCCTCATACATATGGAGGCCAAGACAAGCCTGGGCAACATAGTGAGACACCATCCCTACAAAAAAAAAAATTTTTAAATCAGCTGGTGATATAGTTTGAATATTTGTCCCTGCCCAAATCTCATGTTGAAATGTAATCCCCAGAGTTGGAGATGGAGCCTAGCAAGAGGTATTTTGATCATGGGGGTGGATTTCTCATGAATGGCTTGGACCATCCTCTTGATGATAAGTGAGCTCTTGCTCTGAGTTTATACAACATCTGGTCATTTAAAAGTATGTGGCACCTCCCTCTTTACTCTCTGGCTTCTGTTCTGGCCATGTGATATGCTTGCTCCCCCCTTGCCTTCCACCATAAATGTAAGCTTCCTGACACTTCCGCAGATTCCAAGCCAATGCCAGTGCTATGTTTCCTATAAAGCCTGCAGAACCATAAGCCAATTTATCCTCTTTTCTTTATAAATTACCCAGTCACAGGTATTCCTTTCAATATGGTTTGGCTGTGTCCCCATCCAAATCTCAACTTGAATTATATCTCCAAAAATTACCACATGTTGGATGAGGGACCCAAGGGGACATAATTGAATCATGGGGGCTGGTCTTTCCTGTGCTATTCTTGTGATAATGAATTAAGTCTCACAAGATCTCATGGGTTTATCAGGGGCTTCTGCTTTTGCTTATTCCTCATTTTTCTCTTGCCACTGCCATGTAAGAAGTGCCCTTCACCCCCCGCCATGATTGTGAGTGTCACGCACGTCCATGTGAAGAGACCACCAAACAGGTTTTGTGTGAGCAATAAAGCTTTTTAATCACCTGGGTGCAGGTGGGCTGAGTCTGAAAAGCAAGTGAGCGAAGGGAGATAGGGGTGGGGCTGTTTTATTAGATTTGGGTAGGTAGTGGAAAATTACAGTCAAAGGGGGTTGTTCTCTGGCAGGCGGGGGTGAGGGTCTCAAGGTGTTCAGTGGGAGAGCTTCTGAGCCAGGAGAAGGAATTTCACAAGGTAATGTCATCAGTTAAGGCAGGAATGGCCATTTTCATTTATTTTGTGATTCTTCAGTTACTTCAGGCCATCTAGTTGTATACGTGCAGGCTTCGGCTCAGAAGCCTGACACTGAGGCTTCCCCAGCCATGTGGAACTGTAAGTCCAATTAAACTTCTTTTTCTTCCCAGTCTCGGGTATGTCTTTATCAGCAGTGTGAAAATGGACTAATACACCTTTATAGCAGTGCAAGAACAACCTAATATAGAAAATTGGTACTGAGGAGTAGGGAATTGCAGTAAAGGTACCTGATGATGTGAAGGCAACTTTGGAACTGGGTAATGAGCAGAGGTTGGTGGACTCAGAAGAACACAGGAAGATGAAGTTCAGAACTTTTTAGAGACTGGTTCAATGGTAGTGACCAAAATGCTGATAGTGATATCGACAGTGAAGTCCAGGCTGCCAAGTTCTCAGATGGAAATGAGGAACTTATTGGGAATTGGAGCAAAGCTCACATGTGTTATAGCTGCATTCTGTTCATGCCCTAGGGATCTGTGGAAGTTTGAACTCCATAGTAAGAATTTAGGGTATGAGGGAGAAAAAAATTTCTAAGCAGCAAAGTGTTCAAGATATGGCTTGCCTGCTTGTAAGAATCTATGCTCAGATGCAGGAGCAAAGGAATGACTTAAACTTTGAACTTATATTTAAAAGGGAAACAGAGTATAAAAGTTTGGAAAATTTGCAGTCTGGCCATGTGGCAGAATAAGAGAAAGACTTTTTTGGAGAGGAATTAAAGCAAGCTCTCCAGCCACCACTTGCTAGATATATTTGCATAACTAAAAGGGAGCCAAGTACTAATATCCAAGACAATGGGAAAGACCTCAAGGCATTTTAGAGATTATTGAGACAGCCCCTCCCACTATAGGAGCAGAGGCCTAGGAGGGAAATATGGTTTCCTGGGCCAGGCCCAGGGCCTAACTATCCTGTGCAGCCTTGGGACACTGCTTACCACATCCCAGCTGCTCTGGCTCCAGCCTCAGATCAAAGGACCTCAGATACTGCTCATGGTCCCTGAATTTATAAGTCCATGAATTAAAAATATTCTGTGGGAAATGAGGGTTGCAGATCCCAATCCATGGCCTCTACTTTGCATCTGATTGAATACATGAAATCTCAAAAAGTGTAATCTGCTTCCTCAGGGAGTTCTCTGACTAGATTTGTGATCATCTTCAAGTCCTATGTGGTTAACAGTCACCAAGATATATTATTTGTGGACCCTACAAGGTTTATCCATGGGTCAACTGACAAAATTGGGAGAAGAGAGCCCATCTATTCTTAGATAGCAAATGTGTGGATGCTTTGGATCATACTCACTTTGAGGTAGCCACAATTCTTCTAAAGCCTAAAACTCTATGTCTTTCGTAAGTACTGTCTTACCATATGATGAACAGAAAACACCAACATTTTAAATCACAAATATTTATTATTGCCTTCCATGTGTATGAAATATGGTAAAAGGCATAGCAATCCATATATTAGTAAGTTTTGCCTTAGAAGTCACACTAAGAATGTGTTTCATAATAATCAGCGAATCTTTTAAGCTTTTTCTGTTATCCTTGTTGATGTCAGATAGTTGTACTTGATCAAATAACGTTAAAGGCTTTAGAGGTGACTGCTTAAAATTTTCTTCTAATCCAAAAGGGAATCCCTGTCTAAAAATGAGTTTGGAAAACCTCACTTATAATAAAAACAAGTTTATACAAGTGATACTGAGATCATCCCACATCGCTAAGTAGATTTATTGGAGGGGAGAGAACTTGTGCTGCTTTCTAATTCCCCAAAACATGCTCTGGCTGATGTACTTAAAATTAGAATTGATTCAAATATTGCTGTGGTCACATAATGTCAAAAGGCATAAAAATATTACTAAGGCCCTCCTTCCCTATTCTCTGTCAGCCCAAACAAATTCCCAGCCTCCATATCAATTTATGCTGCATCCATTATCTCTTAGGTTAGAAGATACCAAACAGAAAAAAAGGAAAAACATATCTATTAGACCCAGCCCAGCTGGACTAAACTTCCAACATCTTTCCTTATATTTTGTTTAAAAATGACATTTGAGAATGCAGAAAATCATTTCAGGCAGTTCAATCATTTATTTATTTGTTCATTTATTTATCTGTTCAATTATTCATGTACTCTCCATCAAAATTTTGTTGAATGTCTTCTATTTGTCTGACTCTATGCTAAGTACTAAAAATACAAAGAAATTGTTTTTTAAATGTAAGCGCTGCTCAGGCACCTTCAGACCTCCTGTATTTAGTGTTTAATATGTGTATCTGCCTGTACCCAATCAGGTTATTGGCAATGTATATTTTAATGAGACATATATTCAACATAGTATAAACTCTGAAAGATATCGGGTTTTTAATGCAACCAATTCCTCTTTGCTGATGCTGATAAACTAAGATTGACTTTTAATGTACATTTCAATATATGGTATGTAGAAAAGCCATTGGGGAAATATATAGTCTTAACTGCTTAGCTGAAAGTTACCATCACGTCTATAAGAAATCATTATAGTCAGACATTTCTATCTCATACATGGTTAAATGCCTAGGAATAATTTTACACAAATCTATAGTTTTTCTCAGAAGGAATTTATATGTATAGTTGTTAGTTTCATTATACTTATTACTATTATCAAGGGCTCTCAGGAGGGAATCTGAAAGTTTCGGCTGCCACACATTAAGCACAGCCACTTCCTTCAGCCCTCATATGAGCTGAGTTCACAATGTTAATGTGGTAAAGTTTCTGTGGTCGTAGGACAGTTATTCTACCTGGAATATTTCATGGTGCCAGTCTAAGAATGGCAGCTGAAGGACTCAGTAGGTTAGTTGGGTATTTTTTCCCCATCACTCTCAGGCCCTAAGGGCTTGACTGAATGATTGCATCATTCTAAGTAATGAAGTCCCTCGAGAACCTCTAGAAGGCAGCATTTGAAAATTTAAGGTTTTACTGCTCAAGATGTGACTGGATTGCTGATACAGAAAACTGATTTTAGGCCACTGACCTTCTGGCTTGGTGAATACAAGAATAAAAACGTGGAAGGCTAACAAGATCTATATGTGTCATGGGTGCAGTCAACTTCTAGTAGCCAACATTTTAATTTTGATTTTTAACTCCACTGCATCCAAATAAATGATGTGCAAGTGATTACATAAGGTTATAGCATATTTTCTCCTCACTATTCACTTGGCAATGCTATAGTTATATCTTCACTATGGACTATAACATGATATCTGTTTACTTACATTCCTAGAAGGATATCAGTAGCTTATTATTTACACATGATACCGGCATGTTACCTGAAATCCATGGACGGAATTACAATTTTACTAGAATAGTTTCGTCTGGCATAAAAATTTTTCTCTGTGTTCTCTAAAATTGAACCATGGTTTTATAACCTTTGTTTTATCTCTAGGACCCAAACAGTTCCAGTGGTACTTCTCTTTCTTCCTTCTCACTAGTGACAGTTGTAATATCTCATACGACCGTTTTTCCAAAAGACAAATGTTAACACGTCATTTCTCCATTTCTCTCCCTATAGTCTTACTATGTTTCTCACTGCCCTCTGGATAAAGTCAAATTTTTTAACATGGCATACAAGGCCCAAAACATTAGAATTACTATCTTCGGAATTGTATTTTAGGCCTCTTTCTATCTTGCTTTCTCTACTCAGGCCATAGTGATCTTTGTATGGTCTTTGGAATGTATCATGCTTTTCCCAGCTACATGAACTGTGAACATTCTGTTCTCTTTACTTGGAACTTCCACAACATTCTCCTGATTAACTCTTGCTCACTTTTCATGATTGACATCATTTCACGATGAAAATCTTCCTGAGCCCTCAGATAGGTAGTCTTCCTTTTTATATGGCTTCTTTAGACCCAGTACTTACAAGTATTGACCCAGTACTTAAAATAACTTTGTGCCCTTGAACTCACCTTATGAAATATGTAAAACAATTTGTTCAATGTCTACTTTATAAGACTAAAACCTTCATAATATCAGGGAATAAACATTTTTGGTAAACAAGTGTATCTCCAACGCCTAGCACAATGTCTGATATCATTTTAATTGGTCTATTTCATATAAATACCATAGGACTCCAAAAATGAACTACATATTTATTTAAATCCCAGTCAATGTCAGCCCTGTCCCATACCACCACACAGCAGCAACTACATATACCACTTCACATATCTATGTGTACGAAATATCAAAGGAAAACTTATATAAAATAATATTCTATGTAGCTATTTTATAAATTTGAGACTGTTAGTCTCAGAAAAGCGAGGAGAAATAAAATGTAATGAGACTCTGTGTAGTGTAGTGGTTAAGAGTGTAGATTCAAGAGCCACACAATTTGAGTTTGAATCCTACTTCTGTCATTTACTTGCTGCATAAACTGAGGAAGGGTACTTAATATTGTTACACCTCCCTTTGGCTGTAAAGTACTCAATAATAGTACCTACCTTATATATTGCCTATGATGATCAAATAAGGTCTATTATTTGACAAGAGGCAGATGCTCTCTAAGTTGCTATTATCACATTTTTAATATCACCCAATTTGGCATTTTGTCGTTATTATTTTACGGTTGTTTTGTAGATTTTATTTCTGTTTTTATGTTTTTGAGTGGGTTGGAGTAGTCCTCATGGACCAATAAATCAGTTAATGATGTATAAACAAATAAGTCATTCTGAAAATTGTCAAAAATAAGGTTGTGGGAATTCCAGAAAAATGGAGAACTAATTGTAATGTATTATTTCACATAGAAACGTAAATAATCTGAAATATCTCAAGAAATTAATGACAAGGTTTAAGAAGATAAAAAATTAAGAAATTTTACAAACTGCAGTACAGCATTAATGGCTAAATTGATCTCCAACATAAAGACTTGAGGCTTAACATATATACATTCAAAACAAAATGACAAATACAAATTAAATAACATAAATGGAATGATAATCAGAGACATTTCAGGAAAAGTTTTATGTTTGCATAGCATTCAGGTAATTATGTCTAGTTACACCATCAAAACATTATTAACACAAATGGAAGAAAACCAAATGATAATGAGAAATACAAGAGCCTTGGTCACGGCCTAGACATACTTTCAATTAACTATGTCATTAATGAGAATGAGCTAAAAGTAACCAGTACCTTACTCTCAACCCCCTGAAACAGAGCATTGGAGATCACACACGCACGTGCGCGCGCACACGCGCACACACACACACACACAGAAATTTGACTCACCTTTAATATTTTACCTAACTCTGGGACAGAAGTACTAAACTGACCAGAAATGCAGGTGGTTATTTTCCAGTTGTATGGAAAGTATATTTAAGCTAATCAGAGCTAGAATTCACTTGTGCCATGCCCTAGTTAGTTTCTACTTTCATTCAGAACCCCCATATACTGGAATCTTGTTTGGGGAAGTACAGGAGAAATGGATTAAGGCAAGTGCATACTGGAATGTGATTACAAGGAGAATATTGAAAATGAGGAAGAAGATTGGAAGAACACTGAGAGACTTTGTAATGTGGAAGAAGATTTGCAAACACTGTTTAATTTAAAATGACATCTTATTCTCAAGTTTAGTGAAAAAAAAAGGGAGCTATAACTAGATATTATCCAAATTTATTTTAATATGATCCAAAGAAATAAATACATTGCAAATTGATCTATGGCCTGAGTGAACTGAATGTCTTGTCTAGCTGTGAAATGAGGAAGATGCCAGCCCCTAAATAGACAGTAAAGGAAATTAGAGAAACCACATTTATCCTATCTTCTAATAAACATCATGCTTAGATTCACATCTACCGAACCAAGCATGAATTTTTAAAAACTGATACGGAGCTTCTGAAAAGATTTGGAAGCAAGAGAGAAAGGAAACTTTACCATAGTAACTCAGAAGAAAACATAGGTCTCAAAATATTTTCGTGATAAGAAGTGCATGAATGTTTTAGAATATATATGCTTATTATCCTCAGTGGTAGACAATAAAATAGAGTTTCTTACAGAGATTTAAGAAGAGAATAGACCAGCATTAAAGTAGAAAGGCAAAGAAATTTGACTAAAATAGTAAAATAATACAGGGAAGTGCAAATTATAATAGAAATTTTAAAATTCGTATTATAGGTAGCAAATAGATGCAATATGAACAGAATAAACACAGGATAAAATCAAATCGGTAATATGAAGAACATTCCTCATACAAGAAGAAGACATTGACACAATACTTTGAGCAGCAATTCTTAATATTTTGGGGATTGTGGTCACGTTTCAGGAGTTAATAAGATAATTATTCATAAACATATATTCATATTATATACTCTTGTACATAATTTCAAAAATTGACTCAAAGCTAGTCGATGGTTCCCTATGTTCATGTATAACTCTGTAAAAACATGTTTTTTACAAAATTTTGAGAATAAAAGTCAATAACAACAGTATATCAAGTCAAACATAAAAAAGCGACACAAATCACTTTTGTTATGGCATATTTCAGAGAATGTATGAGAAATATCTCAAAGACAATTGACGTCAGAGACAAAATTAAAATTCAAGAACTAAACATTTATTCTGATTTCAAAATACAGAGTATAATCGAGTATATTAGTTGTAAAAATAAATATAAGGAGGATAAATCTCTATTGAAATGTAAATACTCAGAAATAGAAAAAATGTTAGGACTCTATACTACTTATAAAACTGAAAATTATGAAAAAAATTTAGTAAGATTATAAATTAACAAATAGAAAAATATACACTAGGCAATGACAAAAAGAAAAACACTTAAAATATTAATAGTTTACAAAGTAAAACATAAGATGAAACTAAACAAGGCATTCAGTTTTATGGTCATTTTATGTTGCTAAAAATTCAATTCTACAATGAATCTTATTGATCCAAAAAACTTAGCATCAAAATATGTAAAGCAAAAACTGAAAAATATTTAAAAATTTTAAAAATTAATGAAGACTTCATTTTACTGTCACACATTAATACATGGTTATCAGTTTTTTAGGCTAATTAAAATGACAGGATGGCAAAATAGAAAGCCTGAGCCTCTCTTTCCTGGTATGGAGACAATAATTACAAATCCAGAAATAAATTTTGTGGCACCCCCTCATGTTAGTCTCCCCTCAACAGCATGACACAACTGGGAGAAAATTCCAGGTTCCTGGCCTCTCCCTTGGAAGAGAAAGAAAAGACTGCACCATATGTTTAATATTCTGACTTTCTAGGGAGTGGGAACTGCCAGGGGTACTCGTTGGTGTCTTGTCTGTCTGGAAGTGCCGATGGGATCTAATTATTCCAGATGACTGGGGGCGGGGGGGGCGCACTAAGAACAACATAAAAATAGTTGTTTGGAGTACGACTATTTCAGAAGACCCATAGAATAAGTAGACAGAAGCTGATACAGATTGGGGACCCCTCCCTCAGCAGGAAAGAAAAGAGTGCAATATATAGCCATTGTATCAGGTTTTTTAGTGGGCAGCCTGAGGAAATGGTTCCTATCTAACCCAACTCTGGGCACTGACAGGACCCAGTATACCCTAGATGTCTAAGGGCAGCTGAGGAAAAGAGATAGGTCATATGCTACAGCTTTAGAGGAGCTGACATACAGCAGACACCAGAAGGAAAAAGAGACTATATGCACTTGAAAGTAAAGAAATCAGCAAATCCCTCTAACTAGGAATCTACGTACATGATCTCAGATAATACATATCCACAGAAAAGTTTTGAAAGGCCCCCAGAATCTCTAGCCAGGCTGATTGGTAAAGGCTTTTCCAGTAGGAAGAAGATCGTCTATACAGACTAAGAGGAGGATGTTCTTCAAATGCATTAACACCAACACAAAATTCTGAGAAACCTGATGAAACAGGGAGAAATGATATAATCTAAAGAACAAAATAAATCTCCAACACTAACACTAAAAAATAGATGCATATGAACTACCTGACAAAGAATTTTAGATAACCTTTATAAAGAGGAAAAATGAACGCAGTAAAATGATGCATAAACAAAATGAGAATTTCAACAGAGATAAAAATATTTAAAGGATCCAAACAGAAATTTTGGAGCTGAAGAATGCAATAAATGAACTGACAAGTTCACTAGAAGGGATCAACAGCAGATTTGACCAAGCTGAAGAAAATCAGCAAACTTGAAGACAGGTTATTGGAAATTACCCAGTCATAAGAGCAAAAGGAAAAAAAATGTGCAGAAATCCTGAAGGACTTATGGGGTATTATCAAGTGAACAAATATAAACATTAAGAAAATAACAGAAGGAAAATGGGAGAGAAAGGGAGCAGAGCACCTATTGAAAGAAATAATGAACAAAACTCCCAAGAACTCCAAATACAATGAAACCAAAGTAGCACACACTGAGAAACATTATAATAAATTTGTCCAAACTGAAAGACAAGGGAATCGTCATAAGACTATCTGCAGATTTTGCAACAGACACATTGAATGCCAGAAAAAGTTGGGATAACATATTCAAATTGCTAATAAAAATCTGTCAGTGAAGAATACTATAACTGACAAAATTGTCCTTCAAAATGAAGCAGACATAAAGACTTCCTCAGACAGACAAAAGCTGAGGGACTTCATCATTGCCAGATCTGCATTATAAGAAATGCTAAAAGACGTCTTTCAAGTTGAAATAAAAAGGTACTAATCAGCAACACAAAAGCATATGAAAATATAAAGCTGGCTAGTTAAGTTGAATATATAGACAAATCAAGAATATTGTAATAATATAATAGTGGTATGTAAATCACTTTTAATTCTGGTTTAGAAGGTAAAAGGCAAATGCAAGAAAAAGAATTATAAACATGTGTTAATACAGAATATAAAAAGATATAATGTATTATATCAATAACATAAAATGTTTATGGTGAGGTAAAAGCGTAGAACTTTTGTATGCAATTGAAGTTGTTATTAGCTAAAAATAGGATGTTATAACTATAACATATTTTACATAAGCCATGTGGTAATTACAAAGAAAAAACAAATAGAAGATATACAAATAAAAATGAAAAATGAACCAAATCATGTTACAAAAAGATCAATGAAGTACAAAATAAGACAAAGAGAGAGCAAAGGGGGACAAAAGGCCTACAATACAAACAGAAAACAATTATCAAAATGGCAGTTGGAAGTCTTTCCCTATCAATAATTACTTTAAATGAAAATTTACTAAATTACCCAATCAAAAGACAGAGTGGCTGGATGAACAATAAAACATAATCTAACTACATGCTGTTTACATGAGAGTCACTTCAGATGTAAGGACACATATAGGCTGAAGGTACAAGGATTGTAAATGACATTTTCTGCAAATGGTGCACAAAAGAGAGCAATAGTAGCCACAGTTACATCAGAAAAACGTAGGCTTTAAGGTAAAATTCCCAAAGATAAAGAAGGATATTATATAATGATAAAATAGTCAATTATGAAGATAAGACAATTATAACTAAGTATATACTTAATGTCAGAGCACATAAATATATAAAACAAACATTGAAAAACTAACACGCTGGTATTAAGCCTAGTACCTATTAGTTATTTTTCATGATCCTCTCCCTCTACCCTCAAATAAGACCAAGTGTGTGGTGTTCTCATCTATGCGTTCATGTGTTCTCATCATTTAGTCCCCACTTATAAGTGAGAATAGGTGGTATTTAGTTTCCTATACCAGCATCAGTTTGCTGAAGGTAACGGCCTCCAGCTCCATACATGTTGCTGCAAAGGACATGATCCTGTTCTTTTTTATGGCTGCATGGTATTTCATAGTGTATAGGTACAACATTTTCTTTATCCAGTCCATCAGTGATGGGGATTTAGGTTGATTCCATGTCTTTGCTACTGGGAATAGTGCTGCAATGAACGTATGTATGTGTGTGTCTTTATAATAGAATGATGTTATATTATCTGGCTATATACCCAGTAATGGGATTGCCGGGTTGCAAGGTATTTCTGTCTTTAGGTCTTTGAGGAATCTACACACTGTCTTCCACAATGTTTGAACTAATTTACACTTACACCAATAGTGTATAAGCATTCTTTTTTCTCCACATCCTCACTAGCATCTGTTATTTTTTGACTTCTTAGTAATAGCCATTCTGACTGATGTGAGATAGTATCTCATTGTGATTTTAATTTGCATTTCTCTAATGATCAGTGATGTTGAGATTTTTTTTTTCATGTAATTATTGGCCACATGTATGTCTTCTCTTGAAAACTGTCTGTTCGTGTCTTTTGCCCACTTTTTAATGGGGTTGTTTGTTTTATTTTTATAAATTTGCTTAAACTCCTTATAGATGCTGGATATTAGACCATTGCCAGATGCACAGTTTGCAAAAATTCTTTTCCATCCTGTAAGTTGTCTGTTTACTCTATTGATAGTTTCTTTAGGTGTGCAGAGGCTCCTTAGTTTAATTAGATCCCATTTGTGAATTTTTCTTTTTGTTGCAATTGCTTTTGGTGACTTCATCATAAAATCTTTGTCTCTTCCTATGTCCTGAATGGCATTGCTTAGGTTACCATTCAGGGTTTTTATAGTTTTGGTTTTTATATTTAAGTCTTTAAACCATCTTGAGTTAATTTTTGTAAATGGTATACCGAAGAGGTCCAGTTTTAATTTTCTACACATGGCTAGCCAGTTAGCCCAGCACCTTTATTGAATATGGTATCATTCCCCCATTGCTTGTTTTCATCAGGTTTGTCAAATATCAGATAGTTGCAGGTGTGTGGTCTTATTTCTGGGTTCTTAATTCTGTTCCATTGGTTTATGTGCTGTTCTTGTTCCAGTACCATGCTGTTTTAGTTACTGTAGCCCTGTAGTATAGTTTGAAGTCAGGTAGGGTGATGCCTCCAACTTTGTTCTTTTTTGCTTAGGATTGCTTTGGCTATTCAGGCTCATTTTTGGTTGCATATTGAATTTCAAAATAGTTTTCTGTAGTTCTGTGAAGAATGCCAATAGTAGTTTGTTGGGAATAGCATTGAATCTATAAATTCCTTTGGGCACTATGGCCATTCTAACAATGTTGATTCTTCCTATCCATGAGCATGAAATGTTTTTCCATTTGTATTATCTCTGATTTCTTTGAGCAGTGGTTTGTAGATCTCATTGTAGAGATCTTTCACCTTCATTATTAGCCATCTTCCTAGGTGTATTTTTCTTTTTTTCTGGCAATTGTGATGGGAGTTTGTTCATGATTTGGTCCTTGGCTTGACTATTATTGGTATGTAAGAATGTTAACAATTTTTGCACATTGATTTTGTATCCTGAGATTTTGCTGAAGCTATTTATCAGCTTAAGAAGGTTGTGGCTAATAAATGTGTGTGTGTGTGTGTATAATATATAATATATAATATATTATTGTGGTGGGTAAACCTTTTGATGTGCTGCTGGATTATGTTGAGGATTTTTTGCATCTATGTTCATGAATTTATATAATACATATATTCATGTCATCCAGAAAAAGAGATAGCTTGACTTCCTCTCTTATCTAAGTGTCCTTCCTCTCTTATTTAAATGTTCTTTTTTTCTCTTGCCTGATTTCCCTGGCCAGAGCTTTCAATATTATGTTGAATAGGAGTGGTAACAGAGGGCATTCTTGTCTTGTGTTGGTTTTCAAGAAAAATGCTTCCAGCTTTTCCCCATTCAGTAAGATGTTGGCTGTGGGTTTGTCACATATGGCTCTTATTATTTTGAGGTATGTTCCTTCAGTACCCAGTTTATTGAGAGTTTTTAACATGGAGGGATGTTGAATTTTTTGAAAGCATTTTTTGCATCTATTGAGATAATAATGTGTTTTTATTTCTTTATTTCTGTTTCTATGATGAATCATATTTCCTTATTTGCATATGTTGAACCAACCTTGCATCTTGGGACTACCCACCTCTTGATTGTGGTGGGTAAGCTTTTTGATGTGCTGCTGGATTTAGTTTGCTAGTATTATGTTGAGGATTTTTGCATCAATGTTCATCAAAGATATTAGCCTAAAGTTTTGTTGTTGTTGTCACTGCTGTTTGTTGTACCTCTGCCAGGTTTTGGTATCAGGATGATGCTGGCTTCATAGAATGAGTTAGGGAGGAATCCCTCCTCCTAGATTTTTTGGAATTGTTTCAGTAGGAATGGTACCAGCTCTTCTTTGTACATCTGGTAGAATTCAGTTGTGAATCCATCTGGTCCTGGGATTTTTTTGATTGATAAGCTATTTATTACTGCCTCAATTTCAGAACTCATTATTTATGTGTTCAGAAATTCAATTTCTTCCTGCTTCAATCTTGGGAGGGTGTATGTGTCCAGGAATTTATCCATTTATTTTTCTAATCTCTTACAATTTGCACTGATATTATATTCATTGGAAGATGTGGCACTGAAGAGATAAAAATAAAAAACGACAGTTCTGAATCACCGACGCCACCTCTCCCCTGTACCTGGCAGCAGCAGCAGCATGGTGTAGAGAGCATATCCAGGTGCTGGGGGAGGGACAGCACAGCAATTGTGATGCAATGAATTCAGTACTGTCCTGTTAGAGCAGAAAAATAAACTGGACCAAATTCAGTTGATGCTCACCCATGGAGTAAACACTTAAACCAGCCCTCGCCTGAGGGGAATTACTGATCCTAGTCATCTGAACTTGGGTGCCTGCCAACCTTGCCACCGAGGGCTATGGCACTATGTGCCTAAAAGTAAAATTTAAAGGCAGTCTAAACCATAAGGACTGCAACTCTTAGGTTATTCCTAGTACTCAAGTAGGTGCAGAGATAGTGGAATATGGGAGCACATGACATAATGAGATGCAAGCTGGGGTATTCAAGGGAGTGCTGGCATCACCCCTCTCGTAACCCCAGGCTGCACAAACCACAACTCCAAAAGACACCCCTTCCTTCTGCTCCAGGAGGAGAGAAGGAAGAATTGGGAAGACTGTGGTTCACCTCTAGGATCCCAGCCCAGCCACAGCAAGATAAGGCACTGGTCAACTGTGAGGTCCCCGTTCTAAGCCCTAGCTCCCAGATGAAATTTCTAGAAACAACCTGGGCCAGAAGAAAAACTGATGCCTTGAAAGAACAAACACAGTCCTGGCAGCCTTCATCCCCTGCTAACTGAAGAGACCTTTGTCCCTGAATAACCAGCAGTGATATGTAGGTATTACATTGAGGCCCTTAGGTGAATCTCTGAGACTCGCGGGATTCAGGTGAGACTTGGGACATTTCCAGCTATGGTAGCTACAAGGCAAAACTCCTTCAGACTGAGAAAAGCAGAGAGAAAAGCAAAAGGGACTTTGTCTTGCATCTTAGGTACCAGCACAGCCACAGGGTGATAAAGAACCAAGTGGGATCTTTGGGTCCCTGTTTCTAAAACTTGACTCTTGGATGGTGACAGGGTTTGGCTGTGGACCCACCAAAATCTCATCTTAACTTGTAGTTCCCATAATCCCCACATGTTGTGGGAGAGACCTAGAGGGAAGTAATTGAATCATGGGGGCAGTTACCCCCATGCTGCTCTTCTTGTGATAATGAGTGAGTTCTTATGTGATCTGATGGTTTTATTAGGGGCTTTCCCCTCTGTGGTTGGCACTTCGTCCTGCCATAATATGCAGGACATAATTGCTCCCACTTCTGTCATGATTGTAAGTTTGCTGAGGCCTCCCCAGACATGCAGATCTGTGAGTCAATTAAACTTCTTTCCTTTATAAATTACCCAGTCTTGAACAGTTCTTTATAACAGCATGAGAATGGACTAATACAGTAAATTGGTACTGGCTAGTGGTGTGCTGCTATACAGATATGCAAAAATTTGGAAGCAAGTTTGGAACTGAGTAACAGGAAAAGGTTGGAACAGTTTGGAAGGCTAGGAAGACAGGAAGATGTGGAAAAGTTTAGTACTTCCTAGAGACTTCTTGAATGGCTTTGACCAAAATGCTGATGGTAATATGGACAATGAATTCCAGGTTGAGGTGGTATCAGATGGAGATGAGAAACTTGTTGGGAACTGGAATAAAGGTGACTCTGGCTATGCTTTAGCAAGGAGACTGGCAGCATTTTGCCCCTGCCCTAGAGATCTGTGGAACTTTGAACTTGAGAGAGATGATTTAGGGTATCTGGTGGAATACATTTCTAAGAAGCAAGGAATTCAAGAAGTGACTTGGGTGCTGCTAAAAGCATTCAGTTTTATATATTCACAAAGATATGGTTTGGAATTGGAATTTATGTTTAAAAGGGAAGCAGAGCATTAAAGTTTGGAAAATTTGTAGCCTGATGATGTGATAGAAAAGAAAAATCCATTTTCTGGGGAAAAATTTAAGCCTCCTGCAGAAATTTGCATATGTAATGAGGAGCTGAATGCTAATCACCAAGACAATGGTGAAAATGCCATTAGGGCATGTCAGAGACCATCTCGGCAGCTCCTCCCATCACAGGTGAGGAGGTCTACTAGGGAAAAATGGTTTCCTGGGCTGGACCCACAGACCCCTACTGTATGCAGCCTTGGGACATGGTGCCCTGAATCCCAGCTGCTTCAGCTCTAACCATGTCTAAAAGGGGCCAATATACAGCTCAGACTGTTGCTTCAGAGGGTGCAAGCCCCAAGACTTGGAAGCTTCCATGTGGTGTTGAGCCTGTGGGTGCACAGAAGTCAGGAGTTGAGGTTTGGGAACTTCTGCATAGATTTCAGAGGATGTATGGAAAAGCCTGGATGTCTAGGCAGATGTTTGCTGCAGGGGCAGAGCCTTCTGCTAGGGCAGTGCAGAAGGAAAATGTGGGACTGGAGCTCCCACACAGAGTCCCCACTGGAGCACTGCCTAATGGTGTGAGAAGAGTGCCACCATCCTCCAGGCTCCAGAATGGTAAATTCACTGACAGCTTGTACGATGTACCTGGAAAAGCCATAAACACTCAACACCACTCTGTAAAACCATCTAGGAGGGGGACTGTACCCTGCAAAGCCATAGGGGTGGAGTTGCCCAAGGCTACAGGAGGCCACCTGTTGCATCAGTATGACATGGATGTGAGACATGGAGTCAAAGGAGATTATTTTGGAACTTTAACGTTTAATGACTGCCCTCCTTGATTTTGGATTTCCATGAGGCCTGTAGTCCCTTTGTTTTGGCCAATTTTTCCCATTTGGAGCAGGTGTGTTTACCCAATGCCTGTACCCCCATTGTATTTAGCAAGTAACTAACTTGCCTTTGATTTTACAGGCTCATAGGGAGAAAGGACTTGTTTTGTCTCAGATGAGACTCTGGACTTGGACTTTTGGGTTAATGATGGAATGAGTTAAGACTTTGTGGAACTATTGGGAATGCATGACTGTGTTTTGAAATTTAAAACGGCATGAGATTTGGGAGTGGGGAGGGGTAAAGTGATATGGTTTGGCTATGTGTATCCACCCAAATCTAACACTGAATGGTAATTCCCAATGCTAGTTTGGGGGAGCTGGTGGGAGGTGATTGGATTATGGCAGTAGATTTCTCCATGCTGTTCTCATGATAGTAATTTATCACAAGATCTGATGTTTTCAAAGTATGTAGCACTTCCCTCCTCTCTCTCCTGCTACCATGTAAAGAAGATGCTAAATGTCCTGAGGCCTTCCTGTCATGCTTCCTGTTAAGCCTGCAGAACTGTGATCAATTAGACCTCTTTTCTTCATAAATTGCTAGAATGAGTTAAGACTTTAGGGGACTATTAGAAGGGCATGATTGTGTTTTGAATTGTGAAGACATAAGATTTGGGAGGAACCAGGAGCAGAATAATGTGGGTTAGCTGTGTCCCTACACAAATCTCATCTTGAATGGTAGTTCCCATAATCCCCATGTGCCATGTGAGGGAGCCAATAGAAGGTAATTGAATCATGGGAGAGGTTACCTCTTGCTGCTGTTCTCATGACAGTGAATAAGTTCTCATGAGAGCTGATGGTTTTATAAAAGGTTTTTCCCTCTTTGCCTGGCAATTCTCCTTCCTGGATCATGTGAAGAAAGGTGTGTTTGCTTCCCCTCTGCCATGATTGTAAGTTTCCTTTGGCCACCCTACCATGTGGAACTGTGAGTCTTTTAAACCTCTTTCCTTTATAAATTACCCAATTCCAATCAGTTCTTTATAGCAATGTGAGAATAGACTAATACAGATGGCATTTTGGAACTGCCCCAGGCCAGAGACAAGTCCACTGCCTTGCAGGGCGAGTCCTAGGCCAAGCAGAATTCATGACAAGTTGACTGAAGAGACCTTGAGCCTTACGTGAACATCAGCAGTTTTCTGGTAGTACTACTTGTGGCCTGAGGTGGTGGTGGCTATGGGGTGAGGTGCCTCTACCTTTGGAAAGGGGAAAGAATAGAAAGAAGTGGTGCATTGTGTGGTTCGAGTGCCAGTTAAGCTGCAACACAATAGAACACCAGGTAAACTTAAGATTTTTTTACTCTAGTCCCTGACACCTGGACAGCACTTTTGGACCCCCTACAAAGGACTTGGAGGACCTTGCCACCATGAAGGGTAGAACACAGGCCTGGCTGGCTTTGCCATGATCTGACTGTAGAGCAGCAGGGCCTTTAATGAACATAGGCAGTACCCAGAGAGTGGTTACAGCAGGCCTTGGGGTAGACCCAGTGCTGCAGTGGCTTCTGGTCTGACTCAGTGCAGTCGTTTATGTGTGGGACACAGAAGTGCTTGTGTTATACTAACCCCAGCTTTTGGTGACTGAGAACATAGAGAGACACTGTACATTTGGGAGAAAGTAAAGAATGAGAACAAGAGTCTTTCCCTGGTAATCCAGATAATTATCCCGGGTCATGTTCAGGACCATCATGGTGGTACCTTTATGAGTCTCTAAAAATCACAATGTTATCGTTTTTGAGATGCTCCCTAAAATACATAAACTTTAGATCACAACATCCAAGTCCTTTTAAATATCTGAAAAGCCTTCCCAAGGAACATGGCAACAAATAAGCCCATGGAGTGAAGACTACAATAAATACTGAACTCTTCAATGCCTAGACACTGAAGAACATATACAAGTATTAACACTATCGAGGAAAACATTACCTCATTAAATGAACCAAATAAGACACAAGGAACTAATTCTGGAGAAACAGATATATGTGACCTTTCAGACAGAGAATTCAAAACAGCTGTGTTGAGGAAACTCAAAGAAACTCAATATAACAAATAGAAGGAATTCAGAATTGTACCAGATAAATTTAACAAAGAGATTAAAATAATTAAATAGAATCAAGCAAGAATTCTGAATCTGAAAACTTCAATTGGCTAATGGAAGAATGGATCAGAGTTCTCTAACAGCAGAATTGATCAAGAAGAAGAGTTAGTGAGCTTGAAGGCAAGCTATTTGAAAATACACGGTCAGAAAAGAAGAATAAAATACAATGAAGCATGCCTAGAGGAGCAATAGAATAACCTCAAAATAGCAAATCTAAGAGTTATTGGACTTAAAGGGAACATAGAGAAAAAAACCAGGGTAGAAAGTTTATTCAAAGGGAAAATGGCAGAGAACTCCAAAACTTCAAAAAAGACATCAACATACAAGTGCAAGAAGGTTATAGAACACCAAGCAGATTTAACCCAAAGATTACTACTTCAAGGTATTTATTAATCAAACTCCCAAAGGTCAAGGAAAAAGAAATAATCCTAAAAAGCAGCAAAAGAAAAGAAACAAATAACATGCAATGGATCTCCAATATGTCTGGCAGCAGACTTTCCAGTGAAAACCTTACAGTCAAGAAGTGAGTGGCATAACATATTTAAAGTGCGGAAGGAAAAAAAGTAACCCCAGAATAGTATGTGTAGTGAAAATATCCTTAAAACATGAAGGAGAAATACAGACTTTCCTAGACACACCAAAGCTGAATAATTTCATCAATACCAGATCTGGCCTATAAGAAATACTAGAAATACAAAAGGGAATATTTCAATCAGAGAGGGACATTATTGAGCAATAAATAATCACACAAAGTTACAAAACTTACCAGTAATAGTAAGTACACAGAAAAACACAGAATGTGTTTTTAACAATAATAATATATAATATGACAATATATAATAATAATAACACCATAACTGTGGTGTGTAAACTACTCTTATCCTAAGTAAAAAGACTAAATAATGAACCACTAAAAAATAATCACTTTAACAAGTTTTCAAGATTTAGTCAGTATGATAAGATAGAAATAGAAAGAACAAAAAGTTAACAATTGGGGTGGAATGAAGTTAACGCATACATTTTAAAAATTTCTTTTTATTTGTCTGATTATGCAATGTGCTAAGGTTTTATTAGATTAAATTAATCTTATGTTATAAGATAGTATTTGCAAACCTCATGGTAACCGCTAACCAAAAAACATACAATGAAAACAGAAAAATAAAAAGTAAGAAACTAAATCATGTCACCAGAGAAAATCACCTTCACTAAACAAAGAAAAGAAAGAAAAAAAGAAGGAAGAGAAGATCACCAAAAAAAAAAAAAAACCAGAAAACAAATAAAAATGGCAAGTGCAAGTCCTTATTTATCAATAATAACATTGAATGTAAATGGACTAAACCCTCCAATCAAAAGACATAGAGAAGTTGAATGAATGAAGAAAGAGCCACTGATTTGTTGCCTTTAAGAAACACACTTCACCTATAAAGACACACATGGACTGAAAATAAAGAGACGAAAATGGATATTGCATTGCAATGGAATTCAAAAAAAAAAAGAAAAGAAAAGAAAAGCGAGACTCACTATGCTTAGACAAAATAGTTTTCACAAGAAAAACTATAAGATGCTACAAAGAAGATCACTGTGTAATGATAACGGGGTCAATTCAGAAAGATATCACAATTTTAAATATATATGTACCCAACAATGGAGCACCCAGATATATAAAGGAAATATTATTAGAGCTAAAGTAAGAGATAGGCCCTGATACGGTAATAGCTGGAGACTTCAACATCTCACTTTCAGCATTGGAAAGATCTTCCAGACAGAAAATCAACAAAGAAAAATCAAATTTAATCTGCACTACAGACCAAATGGATCTAATAAATATTTATAGAACACTTTATCCAACAGTTGTAGAATTCACATTATTTTGCTCAGGACATGGATCATTCTCAAGGATAGACCATATGTTAGGTCACAAAACGAGTCTTCAAACATTCAAATAAATTAAAATAACAGCAAGCATCTTCTCTGACCACAATGTAGTAAGAATAAAAATTAATAATAAGAAGAATTTTGGAAACTTTACAAATACATGCAAATTAAACAATATCGTCCAGAATAATCAGTGGTTCAATGAAGAAATTAAGAAGGAAATTGCAAAGTTTCTTGAAAAAAAGATAATGGAAACACAACATATCTAAACCTATGGGATGCAGCAAAAGCAGTAATCAGAGTGAAGTTTATAGCCTTAAGTGCCTAAATTAAAAAAAGGAAAAACTTCAAATGAACAATCTAATGACGCATCTTTAAAAACTACAATGGTAAGATCAAACCAAGCCCAAAATAAGTAGAAGAAAAGAAATAATGAAGATCAGAGAAGAAATAAATAAAATTGAAATAAAAAATACAAAAGATCAATAAAACAAAAAGTTGTGTTTTTTTAAAAAAAGTTAAACAAAACTGACAAACCTTTAGCCAGACTAAGGAATAAAGAGAGAGGTTTCAAATAAATAAAATCTGAAAGGAAAAGGAGACAATACAACTGATACTCCAGAAATCCAAAGGATCATTGGTGGTTACTAAGAACAATTATGTGCTAATAAATTGCAAAATCTAGAAGAAATGGACTAATTCTGAAATACATAAAACCTACCAAGATTGATTCAGGAAGAAATCCATAACCTGAACAGATCAATGAGCAGTAACAGGATCAAAGCCATAATAAAATGTTTTCAAGTAAAGAAAAACTAAAGATCCATTGGATTCATTGCCAAATTTTACCAAACATTTAAAGAAGAACTAACACCAGTTACACTTAAAATATTTCAAAAAATTGAAGAGGAGAGAATACTTTCAAACTTATTCTACAAGGCCAGTATTACTCTGATACCCAAACTAGACAAGGACATATCATATAAAGAAAACTACTGACCAACATTTCTGATGAATATTCATGCAAACATTCTCAACAAAATACTAGCAAGCCAAATTCAACAATACATTAGAAAGATAATTCATGACCAGGTGACATTTATCCCTGGGATGCAAGGATGGTACAACATTCACAAAGCAATCAGTGTGATACCTCATATCAACATAATAAAGGATAAAAACCACATAATCTTATAAATCGATGCTGAAAATACATTTGACAAATTTTGACATGTCTTTATGATAAAAATCCTCAAAAAATGGGCCCAGAGGGAACATACGTTAACATAATAAAACTGATATACAACAGACACACAGTTCCTATCATACTGAATGGGGAAAAACTGAAAAAGTTTCCTCTAAAATCTAGAACACAAGGCTACCCACTGTCACCAATGTTCAACATAGTACTGGAAGTCCTAGATAGAGCAATCAGACAAGAGAAAGATAAAAAGAGCATCCAAATTGGAAAGAAAGAAGTCAAATTATCTTTGTTAGCTGATGATATGATCTTATATTCAGAAACACCAAATATTCCACAAGAAAATGATTAGAAGTAATCAACAAATTGAGTAAAGTTTTAGGATACAAAATCAAAATACAAAAATCAGTAGCATTTCTATAAGTCAACAGTGAATAAAATGAAAAATAAATATTTAAAAAAATCTCATTTACAATAACCACAAATGTAATCAAATGCCTTAGAATTTACCACAGAAGAAAAGATATCTATAATGAAAATTATAAACAATGATGGAAGAAACTGAAGAGGACACCAAAACATGGAAAAACATTTCATGTTCATGGATTGGAAGAATCTATATTATTAAAATGTCCATACTACACAAAGCAATTCACAGATTTAATGCAATTCTTATTAATATGTCAACTGACATTCTTCACAGAAATTAAAAAAAAAAAAAACTATCCTAACATTTATATGGGATAACAAGAGATCCAGAATAGCCAAAGCTATCCTAAGCAAAAAAAGAACAATAAGAGATAAATCATACTACATGACTTCAAATTATACTACAGAGCTATAGTAACCAATGCAGCATGGTACTGGCATAAAAATAGATACATAGATCAATAGAACAGAATAGAGAACCCAGAAACAAATCCATACAACTATAGTTAATTTATTTTTACCAAAGTTGACAAGACCACACACTGGGAAAAAGACAGTCTCTTCAATAAATGGTGCTGCAAAACCTGGATATCCATAGGCAAAAAAATAAAATTAGGTCTCTATGTGTTGCCATATAGAAAAATCAAATCAAAATGGATGAAACACTTAAATCTAAGACATCATACTATAAAATTACTACAAGAAAACATTGAAGAAACTCTCAAGGACATTGGAGTGGGCAAAGATTTCTTGAGTAATACCTCAAAACCATAGGCAACCAAAGCAAATATGGACAAATGGGATCACATCAAGCTAAAAAGCTTCTGCCCAGCAAATGAAACAATCAATAAGCAAAGAGATAACAGACAGAACGAGAGAAAATACTTACAAACCACTCCTCTGACAAGGGATTAATAACCAGAATATATAAGGAGCTCAAGCAACTGTAGGAAAAAAAAATCTAATAATTTGATCAAAAATGGACAAAATATTTGAATGAATTTTCACCAAAAAAAAGATGTACAAATGGCAAATAGGCATATTAAAAGGTACTCAACATCATTGGTCAGAGGAATACAAATCAAAACTACAGTGAGATATAACTTTACCCCAACTAAAATGGCTCACATATTAAAGATAATAACAAATGCTGGAAAGAATGTGGAGAAAAGGGAACCCTTGTACACTGTTCGTGAGAATATAAGTTAATACAACCACTATGGAGTTTGGAGGTTGCTCAAAAATCTAAAATCTGAGCTACCATGTGATCCAGTAATCCCACTGCTGGGTATATTCCCCAAAGAAAAGAAATTTGTATATCAAAGAGGTATCTCCACTCCTACATTTGCTGTAGCAGTGTTTACAATAGCTAAGATTTGGAAGCAACCTAAGTGCCCATCAACAGAAGAATAGATAAAGAAAATATGGTACATATACACAATGGAGTACTATTCAGCTATAAAAAAGATGAAATCCAGCCATTTACAACAACATGGATGGAACTGGAGATCATAACATTAAGTAAAATAAGCCAGGCACAGAAAGACAGACATGGCATGTTCTCACTTATTTGTAGGATCTAAAAATCAAAGCATTGAACTCATGAATGTAGTGAGTAGAAGGATGGTCACTGGAGGCTGTGAAGGGTATTGGGAAACTCGGGAGGAGCTGGGGATGATTAATGGTTACAAAAAAATAGAATAAATATGGCCTACTCTTTGATGGCACAAAAGGGTGACTAAAGTCAATAAAAACTTAATGATACATTTTAAAATAGCTTAAAGTATGTAATTGGATTTTTTTGTAACTTTGTAACTCAGTGGATAATTTTTCAGGGGATGGAAATAATGAATAATTATATGTCATAAAACTGGTTATTCCAGAACAAATTTGTAAATTCCCAGAAACATATTACCTATCAAGACTGAATCATGAAGAAATAGAAAATCCAAAAAGACCTATATGTAATAAGGAGGTTGAATCAATAACCAAAAATCTCCCAATAAATAAAAGCCAGGACAAGATGGATTCATTGGTAAAATCTATTAAACATTTAAATAATTAGCACTAATCTTCAAACTTTCTCAAAAAATTATAGAGGAAGTAACATTTCCAAAATCGTTTTCTGATGTATTACCCTCATACTAAAGCCAGAAAATGACAATACAATAAAAAAGTTACAATCCAGTATGCCTGATGAGGAAACATAAATGCAAAATTTATCAACAAAATACTAGAAAATTGAATTCATCTCTACATAAGAAATTATATACCATGATCATGTGAGATTTATTCCTCAGATCCAAGGATGGTTCAACATATAAAATTATGTTATATATGTTGTGATATACCACAACATGTGTGGTATACCACATTAACAGGACAAAGAATAAGAATCACAAGATCATCTAAATAGGTACAGAAAAATGAAGTGACATGAATTAACACCCTTTCATGATAAAGACACTCAACCCTCTAGGAATAGAAGGAAATTACCTCAACATAATAAAAGTCATAGAGAAAAGACCACAGCTAATGCTATACTTAGTTAACACTGAAAGCTTTACCTCTAAGACACAAAATAAAATGAGTATGTCCACTCTTGCCACTTCTATAATGCAGCATAGAAAGTTCTAGCAAGAGGAATTAGGCCAGAAAAAGAAATAAAAGACATCTAGATCAGAAAAGGAGAAGTGAAACTATCTCTGTTCACAGATGACATGATCATATATTTAAAACCACTAAAGATTCCACAAAGAAAGTTCTTAGAACTAATAAAGTTGCAGGATAAAAAGTCAACCTTCAAAAATTAATTGCATTACTATCCATTAACAACCAAAAATCCAAAAAGGAAACTGAGAAAAAATTTATTTATAATGTCATCAAAAATATATAAAATACTTAGGAATAAACTTAACTCACCAGAAAAAAAAAAAACAAAAAAAAACAAAACAAAAAAAAAAACTTATACACTTAGAAATTTGAAACACTGCTGAAAGAAATTAAAGACACAAATAGATGGAAAGACATCCCATGAACATGGATTGGAAGATATAGTATTGTTAATATGCCCATACTGCCCAAAGTGAGCTACATATTCAATGCAATCCCTATCAAAATCTCCATGACAATTATTACAGACATAGAAAAAAGCAATGCTAAAATGTAAATGAAACCCAAAAGGACACCAAATAGTCAAAACTATATTGAGAAGGAAGATCAGAGGGAGACCAAATCACAGTTCCTGATTTTAAAACATATTACAAACCCACAGTAAGAAAAACAGTATGGTACTGGCATAAAGACAGACACAGAGGCCAATAAAACAGAATACAGAACCCACAAATAAAACTACACATATATGGTCAACTTGTCTTTAACTTCAGTGCCAAGGAAACACAATAGGGAAAGGACAGTCTCTTTAGCAAGTGGTTCTGAGAACACTGGGCTACCACATGCAAAAGAATAAAATTGTACCCATAGTTTCAGTCTGTACACAAAAATCAATTCAAAATATAGGTTTAAATGTAATAACTGAATCTGTAAAACTGCTAGGTGAAAATATAGGGGAAAAGATTTCTGACACTGGATTGACAGTGATTTGTTAGATATGGCATCATAAGCACAGGAAACAAAAGCAAAAATCTAAATAAATGGGACTACATCAAACTAAAAATTTCTGAACAGAAAAGGAAACAATCAAAAGAATGAAAAGCCAAATTATAAAATGGAAGGCAATATTACAAACCATATGTATGATAAGGAGTTAATATTACAAATACATAAACAACACATACGACTTTATGGCACAAAAACAAATAAACTGATTTAAAATAGGCAAAGGACTTGAATTTGCATTTCCCCAAAGAAGACATACAAATGCATGACAGGTATATGGTACATGAAAAGATGCTCAATACCATTAAATGATCAGGGAAATGCAAATAAAAACCACAATAAGATATCACTTCCCACCTGTTAGTACGACCATTTAAAAAATAGAAATAAAGAAAACAGAAATGAAATGTTGATGAGGATGTGGAGAAATTGGAGCCCTTGCACACTGTTTGTTGGAATGTAAAATTGTGTAGTCACTACAGAAAACAGTATGGTGATTCCTCAAAGAATTAAAATTAGAATAAAGAGATGATCCAGTAACCTCACTTCTGGGTATATATCTAAAAGAATTGCAATCAAGTTCTTAGAGATATTTGCCCTGTAACAATTTGAAACAACCACAGGTTTTTTTGAGGTAATAATACAGTTGCAGAGTACATTAAAGCATTAATCACAATAGTCAAACAGTAAAACAACTTAAAAGTCCATTGATTGGTGAATAGACAAAGAAAATTTGATATATATGTACAATGGACTAGGCAGTCATAAAAAGAAGAAAACCTTGTCTTATATTACAACATGTATAAACCTTAAGGACATTAGGCTAAATAAAATAAGTCAGTCTCAAAAGGACAAGTACCACACGATTCCATTCATGAGATATATAATGTAGTAAAACTTATGACAGCAAAAAGTAGAATAGTGATTTGCAGAAGCTGGGGGAGGGGAAAATTGAGAGTTAGCGTCCAATGGATATCAAGTTTCAATCATGCAAGTTAAAAGAGTTCTAGGGAGCTTCTGTGAAACATCGTGTGAATAGTTATCAACACTTTACACTTAAAAATTTATGAAGAAGGTATATATTACTTTTATCACAACGGAAATGTCTAAAGATAAAGACACAGAGGCAATAAATACAATTTAAAAGATTGAATTATATAGCCTACAGCTAATTAAGCTTCCTTTCAAACATTCATGCAGTAAGTTTTGAAACTGAAACTATACAAAATCCAAAAGAAAATTTCGTTGAGTTCAAGAAAGTACAAAATGATCAAGCCATATTATCTCTCTCCAAAAAAAACTAATGAATAAAAGAAAAAAATTTAAAAATGCAACTACAACTAATCTAGAAAATCAGAATGCTATGAAGCAAAACGTATATGATAGATCCAAAGTGTTATTCAGAAGTATATTCATATATTTAAATGCATTAAATATTAAACAAAAAAGAATAAAGATAAATAAAATAACCCTTCACTGAGGAAGATAGAACAACAAAATCATAGAAAGGTGTCAAACTCATTAATAAATTCAAATCCAGTTCTCCAAAAAGATGAGAGAAGAAAGGAGTAGAGGAAGGCAGAGAGGGAGGAAGAGGGGGAGGGAAGGAAGGAAGAGGAATGGAAGGGAAGAGAAGGGAACAGAAGGGAAGGGAAAGGAAGGAAAGGGAAGGGAGAAGGGGGAGAAGGTAGGGAGTGAGGGAAGGGGAGAGTAAAATAGATAATCTCTGGTAAATTCATTAGGAAAATATTAGATAATTTGCACACAGACAAAATCAGAAATGAGTAAAGGAGTTCATCAACTGACACAAAGAATATTAATAACTTCTAACAAACGAATTAGCTAATACTAATAATTTTGGGGGGGGGGCAGCAAGATGGCAGAATAGGAACAGCTCCAGCCTCCAGCTCCCAGTGCGAGTGACACAGAAGATGGGCGATTTCTGCATTTTCAACTGAGGTACCGGGTTCATCTCACTGGGGAGTGCTGCACAATCAGTGCTGGTGCAGTCTGATCAGTGAGAGCTGAAACAGGGCGAGGCATCGCCTCACCTGGGAAGCGCAAGGGGGGAGGTAATCCCTTTTCCTAGCCAAGGGAAACTGAGACACACAACACCTGAAACATCGGGTAACTCCCACCCTAATACTGCGCTTTACTAAGGGTCTTAGCAAATGGCACACTAGGAGATTATATCCCACACCTGGCCTGGAGGGTCCCACGCCCACGGAGCCTCCCTCATTGCTAGCACAGCAGTCTGAGATCTAACTGCAAGGCAGCAGCGAGACTGGGGGAGGGGTGCCCACCATTGCTGAGGCTTAAGTAGGTAAACAAAGCCTCAGGGAAGCTTGAACTGGGTGGAGCCCACCACAGCTCCACTTATGGGTGAAGTCTGACAGCTGTCTGACAGCTTTGAAGAGAGCAGTGGATCTCCCGGCATGGAGGTTGAGATCTGAGAACGGACAGACTGCCTGCTCAAGTGGGTCCCTGACCCCTGAGTAGCCTCACTGGGAGACATCCCCCACTAGGTGCAGACCGACACTTCACACAGTGGGGTACACCCCTGAGATGAAGCTTCCAGAGCAAGAATCAGACAGCAGCACTCACTGTTCAGCAATATTCTATCTTCTGCAGCCTCTGCTGCTGATACCCAGGCAAACAGGGTCTGGAGGGAACCTCAAGCAATCTCCAACAGACCTACAGCTGAGGGTCCTGAATGTTAGAAGGAAAACTAACAAACAGAAAGGACACCCACACCAAAACCCCATCAGTACATCACCATCATCAAAGACCAAAGGCAGATAAAACAACAAAGATGGGGAAAAAGCAGGGCAGAAAAGCTGGAAATTCAAAAAATAAGAGCACATTTCCCTCTCCAAAGGAATGCAGCTCATCACCAGCAATGGAACAAAGCTAGACGGAGAATGACTTTGACGAGTTGAGAGAAGAAGGTTTCAGTCGATCAAACTTCTCAGAGCTAAAGGAGGAACTACGTAACCAGCGCAAAGAAACTAAAAACCTTGAAAAAAGAATGAATGAATGGATAACTAGAATAATCAATGAAAAGAAGACCTTAAAAGAACTGATAGAGATGAAAACCATAACATGAGAACTACGTGACATATGCACAAGCTTCAGTAACTGACTCGATCAACTGGAAGAAAGAGTATCAGCAATTGAAGATCAAATGAATGAAATGAAGTGAGAAGAGAAGTGTAGAGAAAAAAGAGGAAAAAGAAATGAACAAAGCCTCCAAGAAATATGGGATTATGTGAAAAGACCAAATCTACATCTGATTGGGGTGCCTGAAAGTGAGGGGGGAAATGGAACCAAGTTGGAAAACACTCTGCAGGATATCATCCAGGAGAACTTCCCCAACCTAGTAAGGCAGGCCAACACTCAAATTCAGGAAATACAGAGAACACCACAAAGATACTCCTCGAGAAGAGCAACTCCAAGACACATAATTGTCAGATTCACCAAAGTTGAAATGAAGGAAAAAATGTTAAGGGCAGCCAGAGAGAAAGGTCGGGTTACACACAAAGGGAAGCCCATCAGACTAACAGCAGATCTCTCGGCAGAAACTCTACAAGCCAGAAGAGAGTGGGGGCCAATATTCAATATTCTTAAAGAAAAGAAATTTCAACCCAGAATTTCATATCCAGCCAAACTAAGTTTCATAGTCTCCCAAAGTCTTAACTCATTTCAGCATTAACTCAAAAGTCCCAAGTCCAAAGTCTTATCTGGAGATGAATTCCTTCCACCTTTGAGACTGTAAAATTAAAGCGAATTATTTACTCCCAAGATACAATGGGGATACAGGCATTGGAAAAATTCCCATTCTAAAAGGGAGAAATTAGCTAAAAGAAACCAGTAACATGCCCCAATCCAATCTATAACCCAGGAGGACAGTCATTAAATCTTACAGCTCGAAAATAATCTCCTTTGACTATGTTATCCCACATCTAGGGAACTCTGGTGTGAGTGGTGGGCTCCCAAGGTCTCTGGCAGCTCTGCCCCTATAGCTTTGCAGGGTACAAACACTGAGACTGCTTTCAGAGTTGAGTTTCTGCAGCTTTTCTAGATGGAGGATGTAAGCTGTTTATGTACCTACCATTCTGGGGTCTGGAAGACAGTGGGACACTTCTTACATCTTGACTAGGCAGTACCCCAGTGGGGAGTGTGTGTTGGGTCTTTAACCCCACATTTCTCCTTCATACTGCCCTAGTTGAAGCTCTCTGTGAGGACTCCACGCCTGCAGCAGGCTTCTGTCTGGGCACCTGGCTTTCTCATATATCATCTGAAATATAGGTGGAGAGTGCTAAGCCTCCTAAACAGTTGCACTTTGCACACCTACAGGATTAACATCACATAGCAGCCACAAAGGCTCATGGCTTTTGACCTCTGATACAGCATCCCGAGCTGTATCTGAGGCCCTCTGAGCTGAGGTTGGAGTTGGAGCAGCCTGAATGCAGGCAGCAGTGTCCAGAGTCTGTGCAGAGCAATAGCGCCCAGGGCCTTGCCCACAAAACTATTCTTTTCTTCTAGTCCTCTGCACCTGTGGTGGGAAGGGCTGCCTTGAAGATCACTGAAATGTCTTCAGGGCCTTTTCTCATTGTCTTGGACAATAGCACTTGGCTCCCTCCAAATCACGCTAATATCTCTAGCAGGTTGTTGCTCCACAGCCCACTTGAATTCTGCTCTTGATAATGCTTTTTCTTTCTCTGCCATGTGGCGAAGTTGCAAATTTTCCAAACTTTTGCACTCTGCTTCTCTTTTAATTATACATTCCAACTTTAATTCATTTATTTGCTCCCACATTGGAGAATAGGTTGTTAGAAGCAGCCAGGCACAATCTTGAACACTTATCTGATTAGACATTTTTTCTGCCAGATAGCTTCAGTCATCATGCTTAAGTCCAAAGTTCTATGGAACACTAGGGCATGAACACAATAAAGCCAAGTTCTTTGCTAAGGCATACCAAGGGTGACCTTTGCTCCAGTTCCTAAAAACTGTCTTATTTTCATCTGAGACCTTGTCAGCCAGGACTTCACTGTGCATATCACTATCAGCATTTCGGTCACAACCATTTAACCAGTCTCTGAGAAGTTCCAAACTTTCCCTCATGTTTATGTCTTCTTCTAAGCCCTCCAAACTTTTCAAACCTCTGCCCATTACACAGTTCCAAAGTCATTTCCACATTTTCAGAAATCTTTATAGCAATACTCCATTCCCAGTACCAATTTTCTGTGTCAGACAATTTTTGCATTGCTGTAAAGGAATACCTGAGACTAGGTAATTTATAAAGAAAGGAAATTTATGGTTTATAGCAGGTTGTATGGAAAGCATAAGGCTGTTATGTGCTCACCTTCTCAGGAAGCCTCAGGGAGCATTTATTCATGGCATAAGGCAAAGCAGGAGCAGGAAAATCACATGGTGAGAGCAGGAGCAAGTGGGTGGGGGTCCTACATGCTTTTAAACAGCAGATCTCATGATAACTCACTCAATATAATAAGAACAGCACCAAGCCATGAGGGATCCAATCCCATGACCCAAACACCTCCAACCAGGCCCCACTTCCAACATTGAGGGTTACATTTTAATGTGTGGGAGGACAAGTATCCAAACCATATAACTCAAATTCTACATTTCAGTTGGTTACGGGAGGTTTATAGGGCACTACTGTCACTCAGTGATTACACAATTTTATGACTTTATGGTTTTCAAATCCTATGACTTTGAAATCTTAAGGTAAAAGGACCTTCTGTATTCAACATTACATTAGCTCTGATTCTAACATGCTCTGATAGTATGGTGATCAGATTTTAACTCTTTCTGTGATCCATGACATTGGCTAGAACAGTGCTTTGAAGAAATAAACTGCTGGATGAATAAAAAGATGTACTTATTTGAATATGGAATAAACTATAGTCAAATAAAAAAGAGTAAAAAGAGGCAAGTAAATGACTGACTGGGAACAATATTTGCTGCAAAAAAGATATGCAAAAAGTGTTTCACTTGTTTCACTTACATTTTTTATCTTAGAATATGATTTTAAGAACAATTTAAATATAAAAATACTATCACCTCAGCTTATAAAAGAGTGAAAGACATGAACAAATAATTCACAAAGTTAGAAACACAATTTATTATCTCTAGTGTCCTAAATTTCTATAATGTGATTACATTACTACATAACGTGATTTTAAATATTAAAATAAAGAAAAAACAACTGGAAGAACAAATATTAAATCACTGATTTGATGTATGGTTTAAGCTTCAAGGCTTTTGTTGCTGTTGTTGTTTGGGATCATGAATACATTTGTAGAATACCAAGTCTACCACAATCGGCTGTTTTTAATTATTTTCCCATTAACATATTATTCCCTTGCCAAATTATGTCACTTGACATTTTTTAAAAAGTATTTACTTATAACTACACTGCATTTTAAAATATTTAAGTCTTTTTATAACATAAATATATACAATATCATGTTCTAAAAATGAATCGTGCATGAGGAATAAGGAAATAGGCAGTTCAAATAACAGGAATATCTACTCTGAGGGTACAACAGAAAAATAAATAATCAGGATTATCACTGCTATACTGAATCCCAAGTTTACTTTTAAACTCAGAAATCAAAGTGAAAATTGAGCTCTTGATCATTATCAGAAAGAAAGGACAGTTCATGGAATAGCCTCTCAAAGACATTCTTGATTGTGTTTTCTCAGTGGGACAAAATAAGTGATGTGGCAGACAATGCTGTCAAAAGTATTGCTACAGAAAATGCACTAAGTGGATAAACAGAGCTTTTATTTACATCAGGTTGGAGAAATGTTGGGAAGAAGGGTTACTGTTTTATTTTATCTGAAGAAAAGCTGAAATAATAACATACACTGTAGGCAACTCTGTGCAGAGTTGCAGTAATATGGTCAACATATGGGGGATTTCTGATGGTCTTCCTGAATTGATTTGACCTTAGACCCACTGAATACTGAGAAAACTAGATTGACTTAATGTCCTTTACAGAAGCATTACTTCTCTCCTGCAGCCTTCCACTTGATCTCCAGCAATTCATTATTTAAACATCTTAGTTTGTGACTGGGACACAGTGCTGGTTTCATCAAGTCATTGTGAGCCCCTTGTTATCCTCCCTCTACAACTCTCAACCTACTAATCAGCTGGATAAGCTACTGATCATCCTAGTACTCAGGATGCCTCTAACTGCAGGTGTTTCACTGATGACAGCTCTTCTTTCCCCATTTCTTACTCACCAGCTCTATTAGGACAGATGCCTACTAAAAATGTTCCAAAAATCAAAGAAATTAGCCATGTTAAACAGTATTTGCATTCCTTCTTATTAGTCTTCTTATTAGTCTATAGCAGCTCTCCAGAATGTTTTAGTTCAAAGTGTTATTCTCATTCACGTGCTTAAAGAAACTCTAGATCATGAACACCCACGCAGAGCCCAGCTCATCACTGGCCTATTGGGGATAGTATACAAACTGTAAGCTATGAAACTCTGTCTTGCTGAGGAACTTGAATGATGCAGGATGTGATCTAAAGGTGCACTTCAACATGACAAAAATACATTTTAAAATGTCATTGGCATATTATATCAACTACAACAATACACATATTTAGACTTCAAGATGTATGATGTACGTCTCAGGATTTCAATTTCAAGTCTTGGAGCCCCTTTCTAGTTCTTATGGAATAGTGCGGTTAGTCTCTCCAATTATCAGCTAAATTGACCTACCATCTTATTAAAGCCAGTAGCAATTCACAGCACTTTCTATTTGCTTAAACAAAACAAAACAATCTTACCAAAAGATTTATTGACTGGGCAAGACGATGTCAGCAATCTATTTGAACATGTCTGTCAAACCTATCACTGGAGCTAGCTATTTAATATCTAACTGTGTCCATCTATCTAATTTTCTGTCACTAATCTATTTTTTAAAAAGCAAAAAAGGCAGTTCTTCAAAATTAAATAAATGAGTGCTTTGCTTTCTGAATGCATGGCAAAAGATCATGCTTTCTTTTTATCCCTCACAGCACCTGGCATAGAACATGGCATGTAGCGAATTCTCAAAAATAATGCCATACTATATTTTATATTGTCATAGTTTCAAATGCATCAAATCATTTTCCAACTTTATCATTGTTGTTGCTATTTTTAGTAACAACATATTACAGTTAATTGCTATTTTATTCAAAGGGTAGAGGGGGTGATTAATTGCCCAAATTCAAATGACTGTCATGGTTGGATCATTAGACAGCCTGGATGAATATCATGACTGTCTGACTTCTAATGCAGTGTTCTCTTTAGAATAAAACTTCTTCAGCATTTTAAAAACCAACAATTCAAGCATTCATGTATAAAATAAATATTTATCGGGCACCTTCCATGCATGAGACAGTGAAGATGATACAAAGACAGATGTGAATGTGATGTTTGAATATTATTTATATTGCAAGCAGAGTATATATAATACCATATAACTTTGGAGGACAGAAGGGTGATGATGACTTTATACCAGTTCTCTGACTAAATTGCCTTTACTGACCATGGAATCGACAGGCAAAATTCTCATGAGAGTTGCTTTGTAGTCATTACTCTGTCCTGAGAACCTCAGAAAAGATCTTAATCTTTCTTACAATCCAAGATCCAGGTCCCACTCTTCCATTTCATCTCTACTTCTCAGCTGCTAGAACAACAAAGCCATGAATATTTGATTGTTTCTTAACAGCTTGAGTACTTTGCTATAAAATTTCTCAAGATTCAATGGCTTCACAAAAGGTAGATATATTTTCTTAACTAAAAGTGAATATACCCAAAAGAGGGCAGTTATTATCATGCATCCATACATATTCAGCATATGTAATAATATTTTTAAAGCCCAAGTTAAAACACAATTGTTCTCACCTTTTGAGGCCATGTTGAGGGAAAAAAAACACAGGTGATAGGTGAATAGTGCTATAAACTTTCCTCTTAACACTGCTTTTGCTGCATTCCTGAGGTTTGGGTAGGTTGTGTCACTGTTTTTATTTATTTCAAATAATTTTCTGACTTCTTCCTTAATGTTATCGTTTACCTAAAAGTCATTCAGGAGAAAGTTGTTTAATTTCTGTGTAATTGTGTGGTTTTTGAGAGATCTTGTTAGTAGTGACTTTAATTTTATTCCACTGTGTTCCATGAGCATCATTGGAATTTTTTTTTAATTTATTGAGACTTACTTTCTGGCTGATAATGTGGTCGATCTTAGAGTATATTCTGTGTGCAGATGAGAAGAATGTGTATTATTTGGTTGTTGTGTGGAGTATTCTGTAGGTATCTATTAAGTTCAATTGGTCAAGTGTCAAATTTAAATCCATTATTTCTGCCTTGATGCCTTAATGTCTAATGCTGTCAGTGGGGTGTTGAAGTCTCCCATTATTATTATGTGGTTACCTAAGTCTTTCTCTAGATCTCAAAGTATTGTTTTATGAATCTGAGTGTGCCAATGTTGGGTGCACATATATTTAGAATAGTTAAGTCTACTTGTTGAATTGAACCCTTTATCATTATGCGATGCCCTTTTTTGTCTTTTTATACTGTTGTTGTTTTGAAGTCTATTTCATCTGATATAAGAATATCTACTCTTGATGTTTTTGTGTTCCATTTGCATAATAATCCTTTATCCTACTCTTTACTTTGAGGCTATGGGTGTCATTACTACTGAGATAGGTCTCTTGAAGACAGCAGATGGATGGGTCTTTTTTTTTTTTAATCCAACTGGCCACTCTATGCTTTTTAAGTGGGATGTTTAGACAATTTACATTCAAGGATACTGATATATGAGGTTTTGATTCTATCATAAAATTGTTAGCAGGTTGCTTTGTAGTTTCTATTGTGTGGTTGCTTTATAGAGTCTGTGAGCTATGTACTTAAGTGTGTTGTTGTGGTAGCAGGTATCATTTTTTTTCATTTCCATGTTTAGAACTTCCTTAAGGGTCTCTTGTAATGTTGGTTCAGTGACAATAAATTCCCTTAGTGCTTACTTGTTTGGAAAAAACTTTATCTCTCCTTTCGTTATAAAGCTTAGTTTGGCAGGACATGAGATTCTTGGTCGGAATTTCTTTTCTTTAAGAATTCTGAAAAGAAGCTACCAATCTCACCTGGTTTGTAAGGCTTCTGCTGAGAAGTATGCTTGTAGCCTGATGGGGTTCATTGTATATGTGATCTTACCTTATTCTCTAGTTGACTTTAAGATTTTGTCTTTAGCATTGACTTGAACAGTATATTAGTCTGTTCTCATGCTGCTAATAAAGACATACCTAAGACTGGGCAATTTATAAAGAAAAAGAAGTTAAATGGACTCACAGTTTCACATTGCTGCAGATGCCTCACAATTATGGCAGAAGGTAAAGGAGGAGTAAAGGCATGTCTTAAATGGTGGCAGGCAAGAGATAGTATGCAGGAGGACTACCCGTTATAAAACCATCAGATTTCATTAGATTTATTCACTATCACGAGAACAACACAGGAAAAACCTGCCCCAATGATTCAATTACCTTCCACCAGGTCCTCACAAAACACATGGGGATTATGAGAGCTATAATTCAAGATGAGATGTGGGTGGGGATACAGCCAAACCATATCAAACAGTCTGTTGACTATATACAGACTGTTGTGTTGGTGATGTTCCTTTTGTAAAGTATCTTGCAATGGTTCTCTGGATTCGTTATATCGGGATGTCTACCTCTCTAGTGAGATAAGAAAATTTTCTTGAATTATTCCCTCAAATATGATTCTCAGGTTGTCTTATTTTTTCCCATCTCCTTCAGAAATACCAATAGTTCATAAGTTTAATTATTTACATAATCCCATATTTCTCAAATACTTTATTTTTTAAATTCTCTTTTCTTTATTTTTGTCTGACTAGATTAATTTGAAAAACTAGTCTTCAAGCTCTGGAATTATTTTTCTGCTTGGTTCAGTCAACTGATAAAGATTTCAACTGTATTTTGAAATTCTTTAAGCGAGTTTTTTTTTATTATTCCAGAATCTCTGACTGATTTCTTTTTAAGATGTTTACCTTTTCCTTCATTTTCCAGATTGCTTTAGAAGTGTCCTTGTTTTGATTTTCAAAATTGTCTTAGATCTCAATGAAATTCCTTGCAATTTACACTTTGAATTCTTTATTAAAAATTTTTTATTTCAAGTGATTTTTGAGTACAGGTGGTTTTTAGTCAAATGGATAGGTTCTTTAGTGGTGATCGCTGACATTTTAGTGTATCTGTCACCCAAGCAGTGTACACGGTACCCAATAGGCAGTTTTTTGGGGTTTTTTTTGAGAGTCTCACTCTGTCACCCAGGCTGGAGTGCAGTGGTGCGATCTTGGCTCACTGCAACCTCTCCCTCACGGGTTCAAGTGATTCGTCTGCCTCAGCCTCCTGAGTAGCTGGGATTACAGGTATGCACCACCACGTCTGGCTAATTTTTTTTTTTTTTTTTTTTTGATTTTTAGTAAAGATGGGGTTTCACTATGTTGGTCAGGCTGGTTTCGAACTCCTGACCTCATGATCCGCCCGCGTCGGCCTTCCAAAGTGCCAGGATTAAGGCGTGAGCCACCATGCCCGGCACCCATTATGTAGTCTTTTATCCCTCACCCCTCCCAACTTTTACCCCCCAAAACCCCTGGAGTCCATTATATTACTCTTATGCTTTTATGTCCTCATAGCTTAGCTCCCACTTGTAAGTGAGAAGATAAGCTATTTGGTTGTCCATTCCCAAGTTACTTCACTTAGAATAATGACCTCCAATTCCATCCAAGTTGCTGCAAAAAAAAATTATTTTGTTCCTTTTTATTGCTGAGTAGTATTTTATGGTGTATATACCACATTTTCTTTATCCATTTGTTGGTTGATGGGTACTTATGTTGCTTGCATATCTTTGCAATTGTGAATTGTGCTGGAATAAACATGCATGTGCATGAGTCTTTTTCATATAATGACTTTTCCTTTGGGTAGATATCCAGTAGTGGAATACCTGAATTGAATGGTAGTTCTACTTTTGGTTCTTTAAGGAATCTTCATTTTGTTTTCCGTAGTGGTTGTACTAATTTACATTCCCACCAGCAGTGTAAAAGTGTTCTCTTTTCACCACACCAACGTCAGCCTTTATTGTTTTTTTGACTTTTTAATTATGGCCATTCTTGCAGGAATATGGTGGTATCTCATTGTGGTTTTAATTTGCATTTCCCTGACGATTACTGATGTTGAGCATTTTTTCATATGTTTATTGGTTGTTTGTATATCTTCTTTTCAGAAATGTCTATTCATGTAGTTTACCCATTCTTTGATGAAATTTTTTTCTGATTTGTTTGAGTTCCTTGTAGATTCTGGATACAAATCCTCTGTCAGATGCACAGTTTGTGAATATTTTCTCCCACTCTGTGTGTTGTCTGTATACTCTACTGATTAATTCTTTTGCCATGCAGAAGCTTTTTTAGTTTAATTAGGTTCCATTTATTTATATATTTATTTATTTGCATTTGCTTTTGGGGTCTTAATCATGAATTCCTTGCCTAAGCTAATGTTCAGGAGAGTTTTTCCAATGCTATCTTCTAGAATTTTTATTGCTTCAGGTCTTAGATTTAAGTCTTTGAGACATCCAGAGTTGATTTTTTTAATAAAGTGAGAGATGGAGATCTAGTTTTATTCTTCTAAATGTGACTTGCCAGTTTTCCCAGCACCATCGGCTTCTATATTGGTTAGGGACCTTTGCTGGAGAGCTGGTATTATCCTTTGGTCATGTCACTACATTCAGATTCTTTATGATGCCAGAATTCTTGTTCTAGTTCTTCCTCATCTGGAGACCCTAGCATTTGTGGGTTTTCTATTTATTTTCATTCATGTCTAAATTTTTATTTTTATTTCTCTATAATACATATATTTTTCTTTCCCTTCCTGTTTGCACTCCTCCCTGGGGGCTGTGACTCTAGAGAATTCTGGGTAGGGTCTTTTGGGTTTTCTTCTGTAGCCCTATGCACTTCTGGAGATGGGTCTTATACTGGGCTGTTCAATTCAACCTACAAGCTAGTAGATGGTGCTTATGGGTAAGAGCCAGTTTTGACCAATGTGGCTGCATGTATACTTGATCATTGTTTACCGGGAGAAGTTCTCTGTTGTCTCAGAGAATGAACTGATTCATGGTGTGGACAGTGGTCAGAGCCCCCTCCTCAGCCCTGGAGAGGTAGGGGGTAAGATGGACAGGGCAGGAAAAGACTGGGCAGGTCTAACTACAAATTCCAAGATGGCAGGAACAAGCACTGGTGCCAAGGGACAATCCAATGACCAGTCACCAAGTACCCAGATGTGTGCCTAATCATGGAGGTGGGAAACCTCCTTGGCCCCAAGTTCTCTGCACTGGAATAGGGGGCAGCCTAAACTCCTAATCCAGGAGAGTGAGTGCTTCAGAAGCCTGGAGATCTGCCTGGGCATGGAGCAGAGAGAGGCCCCCTGCACCCAGATCTCTTCACAGGAGGGGTGGGGTTCAGGCTGCTGAACCAGACAAGCAGGTGCTCTGAATGCTTAGATATCTGAGTGGTTTGAAACAGAGAGGGCCCTCCTGCACCCAAATGTCTGGGCAGGAAAGGTGGGGCAGCTCAGGGAGTTAATCCAGCTGAGCAGACACTTTGAATGCCTGGAAAACTGCCTGGGCATGGAGTGGAGAGGGCCCCACTGCACCACTGTCTATGTGCAGGAAGAGTAGGGCAGCTCAGGCTGCTGAAAAAGGTGAGTGTGCGCTCTGAATGCCTGAAGGCCTGCCTAGACATAAAGCAGAATGGGACGCCTCTGCACAGTATCTCTCCACAGGAAGGGTGGGGTGCCTCAGGCTTCTAGTTCATGCAAGCAGGTGCTCCAAATGCCTGAAGATCTGTCTACATGTAGAGTAGAGAGAGCCCCACCACACCATGATCTATGCACAAGAAGTGTCGGGTGGCTCAGGATGATCCAGATGAGGGAGTGCTCTGAATACCTAGAGATCTACCTGGGCATGGAGTAGAGAGGACTTGTTGTACCACAATCCATGTCCATTATAGGTGAAGCAGCTCAGGCTGCTGTTCCAGGCAATCAGGCATTCTGAATGCCTGAATTTTTGTTTGGGGGGTAGGGCAGATAGGGCCTTGCAGCATCACTATCTCAGGGAAGCAGACTAGGCACCTGGCAATGACACACACAGGCCAGTTTCAGGTCACCAGGCTGGCCCTGGCTGCAATTCTAATCACCCAGGAGAAACTGTAGCTGTAGCAGCTCTCCTCCCACCCGGGTAGGCAATGGGAGACAGTAAATTCCAGTGCCTACTGCTGAGGCACTTTCCATAGTTCTGGTTATAGAGGCCCCTAACTCATTCAAAAGTAGAGACTCCAATGTCTGGCCTGAGACTAAAATGCTTGCACAGTCATGCTGCCAGGTCACCAAAGAATGGGTGATTTTGTATGTGCCTGGGTTAGAAATGGGATCCTGCTTTCCATCCTGGGTCAGGGATGCCTGCAGCTATTACTGGCGTCTTTCCTTCAGAACATCTCCATGCCTCTCCTCAAACAAGCTCCAGGGTTTAGGAAGAACAACGTGCTCTCCCTCAGCCTGGGTTGCTCAGATCTCCAGTGGAAAGGTGAGTCACAGAGGGAGGCTCTCTGCCTTTCTTGTGTACTGGGACTTCACTCACTTTTACCAGCCAGGTACTGTCACAGGGCTGTTTGCCCATGTTCTCCTTCCCAGGATCTGAGTTGTCCTTCATGATGCTGGTGGACTCCCATTTTCCTTCCTGAATTAAAAGTCACATAATTGATCTTTATACACTATCTTGCTATTTTTAGCTGAGCCATGCTAAAAGTGTCTAATCTGCAATCTTTGAGAAAAACAAAATTATACCTCTAAATACCATGCTCAAACTGTTATCTCTGGGCTTTTGGTTTTAAAAAATTATATATTGACTTTATTCAATGGAAGACAAAGATTTACATTCTTCACATCCTCTAATCACGTGTGAACACACATGCACGTATGAACCTATGCACACACATACACACTCACATACACTCTTCTCCTTCTCTGTACTCTCAATAGATTTCCTGGTTAAAAATAATAATTAAAAAAATACTTTTCATTGTTTATATTACTATAAACAAGTATACATTAATAGAATTTTGCATTTCCTATTGTTATCTCTAGATTTAATACTTCCATTTATTTATTTGCAAGTTTTTTTACATACTTTTATCTAACTTATCTCCAAACTCTCCACCAGAGATGTAATTCTTTCAATTCTTTTAGCTCATTATGTCATTTATACATTTAATTACTTGTCTTAAAGGCAGTTTTTCAAGAATCTTTCATCCTCTGCTTCACTTTGGGCTGGAGGTTCAGTAAGTCTATTGCATAACCTATTTGTCTTTTATGTCTCCTTTAAACGTAATTCTAGGAATACCCATTCTTATTTTCTATGTTGGATTTTTTATATCTTAGGTTTTACTCTTTTTAGATAATTCTCTCAGCTTCGGAGAAGGATCACAATCTCTAGCAGATTCCTGAGAAAAGTATATGGGAGCCAAAAATGTGATACCTTGCATATCTGGGCACACTTTTCTTCTATTCTAACATTTGATTAATAGGTTAGGTATAAAATTCAAGTTACTTTTTTTTAATCCCTCAAAACTTTGAAGGCATTGGCCTGTTATTATATCATAACTTGCAATGTTTCCATAGACAAGTCTCAAAGTTACTTTCTAATGCTTCTGTTAAATTTTTAATTTCTGTTGTCACATTTTGTGTATTTCAAGAACTCCTTTGAATCATCTTAATTTTTCCTTCTTATAGCCTTCTGTTCTTTTTTCCTATACTTGTAAGGATAGCAATAATGCTTTTTAAATAAGTGTTTTTTCTATGCTCTACATTGTCTCTCTCTCTCTTTTTTTTTTTTTTTTAAATAAATTTCTGTTACCTTTTGTATTATTTTGTTCTCTGTTTCTTGCTACAGGTTTTCCTCACATATCTAGTGACTATGGCTCTACACTCACATTTAAGAGTGAGTGCATAAAATACTAATCAGAAATTTGTGCATAGATGATGCTTTGATGAATTAATAAATGGATGGCTTCATGTATGACAATATGATTGAGATATTTCTTTTGGGAATTCCCAAGAGTCAGCAACTGTATATTTCTTCTCTTAGGTTATTGAGTTTCTCCACAGTATAATCTTCTAATTCCTGGCCTGGATGGCATAAGCCTGTCTGCCAGAATTCTTGAGTCTTAATGGCGAAAAGGACTTGTGTCCTCATCATTTTTACCTAATTCCTCTGTAACCAATGTCTTTGCATTCTGCTGTACTAGGAATTCTCAAGTCCTGAGTCTCTCCAGTTCAAGTCTTGAGAGCAAGCCTTCATTCTTCTTGCAGTTTAGAAGAGGCAATCTTTCAAATATGTGGAGTAGGGAGGGTACCTGGGATCTATAGCCAATACTCCTCCCACATCAAATGTTCTTATTCCAATGCTTTGAGCATTTCTGTGGTTCTGTGGTCACACATTGCCTTTCTCCCGCTGAATTGCTTTCATGCTACCCCATCACTTCCTGGCTTAAGTTTCAGCTTTCTCTGGTTTGCTAAATCATATGACTACCAGATTCACAAATTTTGCTGTTTCCGTCTTCTTTTCTGTTCTCATTTCCCAAGTGGTTTATGTCCTGTATGGTCTTTCGTCACTGCCATTTTAGTGAGGTGTGAGAAGGAAGCAGAGGTAAGTAGTTGACTACAATCCAGAAATGTTTACCGGACTCCAGGGGTTTTTTTTTTTTAGGAATTTTCTGCAGATTTCAGTATTTTATAGAAAATAATTTTCATCATGATACAAAAAACAAGGATTTTCAAATTTGGTAGAAGTGGGCCTATATATTATTTACAGAAACAGTTTGCTTTTCTTTGAACTTAACTTCTAATTTCATTTAGCCTAGGAAAAGTACCTACTTTATCATAATTAATGAAGTATCAGTTTCTATATCTATTAGTGATTCAACGAGAACAGCACACCTAGTTTTAACTATCAAGCCTGTAAAAATAATTAGAATATGTTTTTGGTACTTAAAAACTCCACATATCTTATTTCAAAATAATAAATACAATTTACATGACAATTTCTTTCAACCATATCTTGAATGTAAATGTTCATTTGATAGTTATTAATGTAAAATTACCAACTAAAAGTATGTGAAAGGGGTAGTATATTATTCTGTAACTGAAAATAGGGATGGGACCAAAAGTATGCTACGTCCTTTCCAATAAAATGTTTTTCCTTACATCTTAAATGAATTGAGATATACATCTAGAACATTGTAAGAATTCAAAAAGCATTGGTACCCTCATGCTTTTCTTTTTCAATTATTTACATTTGCTTACTACTAACATTGCATTACACATTGTGCATATAGTGAATAAAAAGTATTTGATTTTGCTTATTCTTACCATCTGTTGTGTTCAAAATCACTTGAGCTTCATTAATTCATCACAAGTGATTTAAATGTATAAACCAGTTTATCTTCTGAAATACCTTAAGATAACAATTGAGTAGCAACCTATTATGCCATTTGTTCAAACATATCTCTGAAACAGTTTTTGCAAAAAAACTGTCTTTCGGGGTTAGCATTGATTTAAAGAGAAATGTGCAACTTATATTTCATCTTCATGCTGTATTCAAGTAAGAGGAGGGCTATATTAGCTGATGTATCCAACAGAGCAAAATATTGTATAAAATTCACATCACCATATTTCCCACTATGCATTGTGATAGTCCATTTATGGTAAATTGAACAAAATTATTCAATATTTAAAACCGACTACCATCACTTTTTAAAATAGTAAAATAATTTGGAAATGATGCGTTAATAGAGAACTCCATTTGGTTTCATGCTGTAGATATAAAACATTCACACACACTCAATACATATATTAAAAACACATACACCCAAAATACATAACAAACATAGTAAGCCTTCTAATGCTACATGATAGTCCTTGAACGTTATTAAACTCTGTAGTTCAAACAAATAAATGGCCATTCTAAGTTATGATGGTGATACCTGATTTGCATTACTCTATCTTCCCATTTAAATTTCTGTGAAAACACAGAGCACGGTGTAGAATTTAAACAGCCCTAAGAGTTACTTTTAGTAGATGAGCAAGACTAAGAGGCAAAAGGTCTTAGTATCTTAAGATGTTAAACATCTGTAAAAGTGGCATGACCAAATAAGTGTAAATAAGAAAAGACTTGGCTTACTCTCATTCTATACTGCCACATTAGTGACTCAAAGATGGGTATATGGACTAGAAACTGTTGGCCACTCTCTACCATTCTATTAGCTTTTAAAGTCAGAGATGTTACCCCTAGAAGGTCCCCTTAAGTACTTCTTGTTAAGTTCCTTAAGGAAACTATAGTTTTTTGTGATGCAATAGTCCAATGGATGTAAGGGAATAACCAGTAACTAAAATTTGTTTCAAAAAGATTCTAATATGTGAGTCAAGAATATACATATATTTTTAAAAGTACCCCATAACTGAAAATAAGAACTCAAGGATAGGCTTGTGGTAATCATTCATAGTAATTAAACTTATAAAGACATATTTATATACTTATAAACAAAATTAATTACAAGAAATAAAGTGAATAATTAAGTAATAATTATAATTTAAATCTATAATCATAAATTATATTGGCATACATTGGCAAGTGCTGAGAGAATGTAGTAAAAATGCTAAATAATTCAACTTACATAAGAATAAATCAAATGTAATGTTCACCAATTTTATAATTATAAAAATATTGTTACAAATATAATTGTAAAACTTTGTAAAACAGAAAAAAGTAAAAGTAAGAAGTATTAAATTGGCCATTTTCTTAAGATAATACCATTTTTTTTTTAAAGAGGAAGCAACATCAAAAGTATTCTGATACCTTGTTTGTGGAACATAAGTTGGTATAGGCTCTCTGGAAAGAAATTTGACAACATTATTAAGTAGGCATAAAAATCACTGTGTTGATTAACTCATTAATTCTACATCCCAGAAAATTTACTAAAAGTTCAAAAGTCGGAGCAATCACCTAGGATATATGTGCAATAATGTTCAATACAGCATTATTTATAATAAGATACAAGTGATCAAATAAAAACAACTTAAAGATGTAAGAAAAAAGAACCAGATAGATAAACTATACTATGTATTTGTACTACAATATATTGTTTACATTAAAATTATTTTTCAAAAAATATCTAATGTCAAGGAAATTTTTATGATATGATTTTAAATTAAAAATAGATTACATATGATGTGATCTCAATTTATTGAAAAAAAAATGTATATAGCAAAAAATAATGAACAAAATGGTAAAGAGATACATTAAAGTATTATTAAATCTTACCAATATGTGGTGGTATTACAGGTGGTTTTCATTTTCTGCCTTATAACATTTTGTACATTCCAAATTATCTGTAAGTGAATATGTATTACTTTTAAAATCAGAGGAAATAAGCTAAGTGACCACAAACACTGATCTTTTATTAAAGATATATTACATGTATTCCAATGTTTCCTTGAAGCTAGTCCAACTGAAATAATCTAAAATCCACAAATGATTATTTTCACATATTATTGCATTACAAATGGTGACAACCATTCATCTTTATTAATTTTGTCACATTTAAAAAGTAGAATCTTTAGGTGTCTTTCTACTGCTCTCATCTTATTCTGGCCTATCTTCTGTTATAAGTCAACTGGCAGGTGCTCTCTCATCAATAAAGCACTGCTTCTGAGATTGTAGGGGGAGGGAGACCAATAAATAAGGGTCATTAAATTTTCTTCCTAGGTTGTAGTAGCATATTCTCTTGAAATAAAACAGACTGGACTAGACAAGACTAGAATAAAATATAAAGTTGAGTATAAAAGAGCAGAATGGAATAGACTAGGACAGGACATATCAGTAAGGGAATAATTGTTGCCAAAATCTTTATTTTAGCTATATATGTGCTGATGTACTGAGTCTTGAGTTCAGATTTATTTTTTCACATGGGTCATGATTTTTTAAACATGGAGAAATGAGTTCTGTAGGATGAATATGGTTAGCTATAATTTATTGTATATTTTCAAAAAGCTAGAAGATAGCATTTTGAATATCCACAACATAAAGAAATGATAAATGTTTCAGGTGATACATATGCTAATTATCCCGATTTGATCATTACATATTGTATACACGTATCAAAATATCACTCTGTATCCCACAAATGTGTATAATTATTAGGTGTCAACTAAACTTAAAAGGAAAAAGTATATTTGAAAAAAAATGTTTGAAAGCCACTATACCAAAGGGTAATTTAAAAGCAGAAAAGATATTTTGGTAAACCTAACTAAAGTGTTCCTGCTACTTCTGCCATAAAATAAAAAAGATGTGGCCATTAAATATTTGCTTGAGTTTCAAGAAATATGGCATTTCATTTCTTCCCTGTAGCTCACATATCTATATGAAAACAAACATGACTGAGAATTCCAGCACTGGACCTTCAAAAAAATGTGTGCTGCACACCACATTTTATTGATCTCTTATTTCAAACTCCTCCACCAGCCAATGCCTTCATCTGCAAACCAACTACAGTTACAGGCTTGGATTCAGCAAAATAGGAAATTTACAAATGTATACTGAATTTGGAAACATATACATGGCAAATTGAGAATTCAGCCCACTAGAAGTAGACTATAAATACAAACATTCCCAACAGCAACTTTCAAATAAATAGGCTGCAAATTGGAAACATGAACACAGCAAACTTATGGACCTCAGATTGCAAATCATAACAGCAATTTCCTGAAAATAAGGCAGCCCTCTTTTCTTTTGTGTAGCATGTTAAGTATCTTTTATTTTTGGAATCCTGGAGAACTGAATAATGTTTATAGAACCTTGGGGGAGACAGTTTTATAGGTCTGGAATAAAAAAAAAGATATATTTGTGACGCTTTTGTGAATAGGTTTACATTTAGCTACCTACCTTCTCTAGGCAGTTCTCCTTATACTCTTCTGTGCCTTTCGAGGTCATTCACATGACTGTGGAAGATAAAATAAAAATTAGAAAAAAAAAAAAAAAGCTGACCGGGTGTGGTGGCTCATGCCTCTAATCCCAGCACTTTGGGAGGCCAAGGTGGGCGGATCACCTGAGGTTGGGAGTTTGAGACCAGCCTGACCAACATGGAGAAACCCCGTCTCTACTAAAAACAGAAAAAATTAGCTGGGCGTGGTGGTGCATGCCTGTAATCCCAGCTACTCGGGAGGCTGAGGCAGGAGAATCGCTTGAACCCGGGAGGCGGAGATGGCGATAAGCCAAGATAGCACCATTGCACTCCAGCCTGGGCAACAAGAGCCAAACTCCATCTCAAACACACACACACACACACACACACACACACACACACCCCAAACAAACAAACAAACAAACAAAAACAGAAAAAAAGCTAACTGGCCTATTCTGTGGCTGTGACTGGAAAAGCCTTAAACTTTGGAATCAGATTCTGAAACTGTGGGTATGTTCCCTAACCTTGTTGAGTGTTAGCTTTCATGTTTTTAAAGTCGGAGATGATACCAACAATATACCTACCTACCTGGCAGATTTGGCATGAAGATTAAATAAACGTGTATTAAGTATTCTCAGTATATATTAGTTATCATTATTATTTTTATTATGTTCTGAATTGTCTAACTAGACCATGGAAGAACTATACTGTGGTCATAGGCTTCTGCCTCATCCAACATTCTCACTATTTCAATCTTCCAAAAAAAAAAGGATAACTTTATTGAAACTGCAAAATGTTTCATTACGTCATTCCCAACTTTCATCTTTTCTGGTTTGTTTCCAAATGATTCTATAATTCAAATTTTCTCTTGTTGCATTCTTTTCTTCTTTTGTTATGTAATGTCTATAATATCATCTATGTTCTGCAATTATGTCTCCATTCCTTTGCACTTCTCATTGTCTCAGTGAGACTTCTCCTTCTTTGCTTGGCTTTCCTTTAAGATAATAAGAATGTGACTATGAATTCATCTTATATCCCTGTTAAAGAGATTAAAGTGCCAAAAGTGACAGAGGGGACAAAAGCATCCCATGAAGAAATAATTGCATATAGAAAGAGCCTGTTTCAATTCTCTATTGCTGTGTAACTAACCACTCCAAAATTTAGGGGATTAAACAGCAAGATAGACCCTCACTGATTCTGTAAGTCGGGAATTCTGGCAAGGCCCAGTTGGACAAGTTTTCTGTTTTTTGTTGGCCTCCATCAAAATTATTCATGTACTCAGATGGCAGATGGACTGGCCTAAAGGATCCAAGATGGCACCACTCACATGTCTGGTACCTTGGCAGAAACAGCTATAAGGCTAAGGTCAACAGCCACTTTCAACCAAAGCGCCTACACATGACCTCTGCATGTGGCTTAGGCTACATAACATGGGATCTTATAGTAGTCAGATCTCCTACATCACAGCTCGGGACTCTTAAGTGCAAGTGTTCCAGCAAACAAAGCAAAAGCCTCATTACCTTTTATGACCTAGCCTCAGAAGTCAGCAGGCACCACTTCCACTGCACTCTGTTGGTTGTTTAGAGCTGCAGAAAATTCAGCCATGATTTATAATACTCAAATAAAAGAAGAAAAAATCTTACATGTGGCTGATTGAAACAAAACAATAGAATATGAGAAAAGTAAATCACACTAAATGAAATAATTTCTACATTTAATTAACCATTTTCTAAACTATAGAATCTCTACACAGGCAGTGTGATGTAGTTTAAAGCTTTGTAATTAAAGTCAGAACATAATTTCATGTTCTGTCTGCACATCAGGCAAGTCATAACCTCTGGGACCCTCCAATGTTTCATCCATAGATGGAGATTTTAGAAAGTTTGCTTGGTTAACTCTGAAATACACACCAACTTCTTTGAAAACAGATGGCTATAAATATATGAGACAATGGGCTCTTCATAACAACTGCATTAAATGGATTTTTAATTATCACTTCTATTTTACAAAATACAAGAAACAGGGGTTAAAAAAGATTAAGTAATTTACTCAAAGTTACTTAAAGCAAGCAGAGCCAATATTCTATCCTAGATCTATGACTCCTAAGGCCTTTGAACACTATTTGACTGTACTATGCCTACTTCTTTTACCATTGTGATGATTCTGGATATGATCATTGTAAGAAACTGGTTTGTAAACCATAAACTATTATATGAATGCAAAGTATCATTATTAGTATTGATTCCAACAACTGAGAGAGCTATAATTGCCTATAGTAAGATTGATCATGCTTCACAATATAACCAATAAACTAGCTAAACCTCAAATTCTAATCCGCAAATGTTCGTACAAAGCATGACTGAAAACAAATGAAATCATATTGATCAGCTCTAAATATAATAGAACCTAATTATAACATTTGTCCTGTAGCAGCTGCTTTTATTTCCCTATTTCTTATCATATATCACACAGAGAAAAGTCCCTTTTTCTCGTGCCTGCCGTCATTTACCCTTAAGGAAAAAAAGACTCCTCTCTTCTCTCTTTCCTCAAACTTGAAAGATAAAACAAGATATAATGAGGAAGTCTGAAGAGCAGAGAATTAGTGAGTCTACTCCTTTTTCCTCCTTTTGTAAGACAGTTTGATTTGATACAATATGAGCCCAGAAAGATGGAGGATATTTCTTTTGGTGGGGTTCTGTCAATAGAAATTAGAGAATCTAATTTAAGGAAAATAGGAAGGAAAAAATTCAAACTTACTGCTATTTTACTATCCAAAACCCAGTATGTAGAATGAATATCTTTGAACCATTGCTATGGAAGGTTTTCGAAATACTGAAGCTGTCCCTTTATCAGGCCTAGCATTTCCCCTAGAAGACAAATGGTAAAATATGAAGAGTAAAAACTGTTTTAATATCATTATAAAGTACAGATTTGTAATTCTATACATTCAAAATAGAAAATAAAAAATTAAACTTGAGGATTTAATGATTTATGCCTAATAATCTTTGCTCAATAGTGTGTTACCAACATCCAGCCATCTAAAAAAATCACATTTTTACCACTTTATTATTTACATAATCAAGTCTCTCTTCATCTTACAAGTCTACAGAAACCAGTACTGGTGGTTACAAGTTAAAGTGTCCACTCATTTTCTCTCATAACTTATCTCTGACCTTGTCAAATTTCCTCTCCAATAATATGCATCATATAAATGTACAGTGCTTAATATATAAAATGTCAGGCATATACATAGAACTTTATAGTTTCCTTAACACTTTCATATGTGCTGTTATATTTATAATTAAGCATATTTTAAATGGCCGTTTTTAAGTGGTCATCATTAAAACATAGAGTACCTACTTTGTACTTAGAAAAAGAAGTAAATTTTAGATCACTTACTTTTTGACACTTATCTTTGGTGACTAACACAAATATTTATTTAATTTATATCTGCAACAAGTTTTTCAATTGCTTTAATCACTGTTCTCTGATCTATTGTTTGTACCTCGCCAAGTTTTTTTAATCAATCAGCTTCTTTTTTTTTTGTACAGTTTTATCTTTAAAAAATCATTTCATAGATCAAAATACCATAGGAACCAACATTTTAAGTCTTAGATGATTTTCATATATCATTTACTAGTGTTAAAAACAGATTTCTTACCTCTTTATTTGACTTCACATTGTCTGCGTCAGCTCTGCTCTCTCAATCAACGCTGCCAACTATAGAGGTCAGGAACAATAACATGTAATCTTTAGCTTTCCTGAAGTTGAATTTCCTATGTCTGACTATATTTAACCTTTTACTAGAGGCTTTGAAATGGGGTTAGCATAATAATTTGTTAGTTTACAAATAAAGGCATGTGGTCAATTTTTGGCATGTCATGAGTTGTTTTTGCTGAGAACAGGATGTGAGTACATTGGTGAGAGTAACTTAATTGTATTTGAATTTTTCCACATCCCATTGTGCCTAATACACCAATTGCCACATAATCAGTACTCAATACATGCCTGCTAAATTTTAATTATGTAAATAATGAAATAATTTAAGATTATAATTTGGATTTATTTTTTAAATGTTGAACTGAATTCCTGAACTAGTCAATGTTTGGAGCTTAGTCTGGAATTAAAGACCCCTAGATTGTTTCTAAAGCTCTCCCATAGAGTAATAATACACATTTGGCCATAATCAACCTTACCTATTACATCAGTGTTAGGCATTTAACGTTTAACTCTCTATCATAATTTCAGATCTTTGGTCAAGACCTGCTACCTAAGTGAAAACAATTTTTAATATAAGAGCAGGCTTAGTGGCAAACTTTCATTCATACCTTAAAGTGAATACCATTAAAATGTCAAAAACTGATTTATATGCTAAGTTTCCAGCACAGAACAAGTTTTCCAATGGCTCCAGAGTGCCCAGTTATGGAAAGAAATGGGGAAAAAGCATAAATACACGAACAACAACAACAAAAAAGCCTTACTCCTGCCAAACGACAAAAAAAGACACATGGAAAACTTGATATTAAAACAACAACAACAACAAAAAGAATGGATAGGCTATAATACAGCAATTTTAAAAGGAAATTACTATAAGGCACTCAAGCAATTTAATGTAAAAAATTTCAAGAAAGTCAAAACTACTTCAAGTTGTTTTTTTATTTTTTATTTATTTTTTATTTTTTGGATACACAAAACTCATAGGGCCTATAAAACAATAACACAATAAAAAAGTATCTAGGTAACAATATGATGAATAGAACACTCCCAAGTCACACCTCAATGTTTTTTTATTATTATTATTATTATTATTATTATTAGACTTTAAGTTCTGGGATACATGTGCAGAACGTGCAGGTTTGTTACATAGGTATACACATGCCATGGTGGTTTGCTGCACCCATCAACCCATCATCTACATTAGCTATTTCTCCTAATGCTATCCCTCCCCTAACCCCCCACCCCCCGACACGCCCTGGTGTGTGATGTTCCCCTCCCTGTGTCCATGAGTTCTCATTGTTCAGTTCCCACTGATGAGTGAAAACATTCAGTGTTTGGTTTTCTGTTCTTGTGTTAGTTTGCTGAGAATGATGGTTTCTAGCTTCATCCATGTCCCTGCAAAGGACATGAACTCATCCTTTTTTATGGCTGCATAATATTCCATGGTGTATATGTGCTACATTTTCTTTATTCAGTCTATCATTGATGGGCATCTGGGTTGGTTCCAAGTCTTTGCTATTGTGAACAGTGCTGCAGTAAACACATGCACGCATGTGTCTTTAAAAACAAGTTGGTACAAAAAGAGGAAATTCACTAGTCCTGGAATGTCTCAGAGATAACATGACTGTCAACTACTCCGAGAATTTATGTCACTTTTCAACAGATTGATTTTTGACTTGGATTGTTTTTCTGCAATTAAAAATCACAATTACCTTAAAATATTTCTACCCCACATGCAATGTTTAGCATTTAATAAAATGTAATGTTGAGAAGAGGGAAGCAGGGCAAGATGGTGGAATAGAACACTCCAGAGATCATCCCCCCTGCAAGGACACCAATCTAACAACTATCTATGTGGGGGGGGGGAGAACTTTCATAAGAACCAAAATCGGATGAAACCTCACAGTACCTGGTTTTAAATTCCTTTCATTGAAAGAGGCACTGGATAGATAGAAAAAAATAGTTTTGAATTGCAAATGTCACCACTTCCCCACCCACCTCAGGACCACTCCCCCCGACCCCCTGACAGTGATGGTGTGGTGCAGAGAGTGTCTCTGGATGCTGGGGGACAAAGACAATGGCAATTGTGAGGCACTGAACTCAGTGCTGTTCAGTTAGAGCAGAAAGCAAAACCAGATCAAATTCAGATGAGACCTGCTACAGAGGGAGCATTTAAACCAGCCTTAGTCAAAGGGGAATTGCTGATCCCAGTGGTCACAACTTGAGTCCCCACAAACCTTTCCACAAAGTGGTAAGCTGCTCTGAGTCTCTAAGTGAACTTGGAAGGCAGGCTAGGCCACAAGGACTGCAACTCGTAGGAAAGTCCTAGTGCTGAATTGGGCCCAGAGACAGTGGAATGGGGGGAGGGAGATGTGACTTACTGACATCCTGGATTGAGGCAGTCAAAAGAGTGCTGGCATCATCCCTCCCCTAACCCCAGTCTGCTCAGCTCACAGCTCCAAAAGAGACCCATTCCTTCTGCTTGAGGAGATAAGAAAAAAGAGACGGGAGGACTTTTTCTTGCATTTTGGATACCAGTACAGCCACAGCAGAATAGGGCACTGGTAGGACTTATGAGGTCTCTCTTGAAGGCCCTAGCTCCCAGATGACATTTCTAGACCAACCTGGGCCAGAAGAAAACCCGCTGCATTGAAGGGAAGGACTCAGTTCCGGCATCATGCATCACCTGCTAACTGAAGAGTCCGTGGGCCCAGAATAAACAGCAGTGATAACTAGGTACTATGTCAAGGACCTTGGGTGAGCCTCTGTCTGAGACCTGCTGGCTTCAGGTATCAGCATGGCCAACGAAGGGTACAGCACCAAGTCGGCTAACGTGGTCCCTGATTCCAGGAATTGACTCTTAAATGACATCTCTGAACCTGCCCTGGGCCAGAGGCGAGCCCACTGCCCTGAAGAGTGAGTCCCAGGCCAGGTAGCATTCACCACAAGCTGACTTGAGAGATTTTGGTCCTTAACAATGCATCAGCAGTGGTCTGGCAGTATTCCTCATAGCCTGTGGTGGTGATGGCTATGAAGAGAGGTTCCTCTGCCTTTGGAAAAAGGAGAGAAGAGTAAGAGAAAGTGCATCCTGTGGTTTGAGTGCCACAGCTCAGCCATAGTACAAAAGAACACCAGGTAGAATTCTAGGTTTTTTTGATTCTAGTCTCTGACTCTTAAAGGGCACTTCTGGACCCATCCAGAGCCTGGGGGAACTTGCCACCCTCAAGATAAGGACATACATGTGGCTGATTTGGCCCCCTAATGATTGTAGAGCCCAAGGGCCTAGAGCAAGCACAGATTGTAGCCAGGGAGTGATTACAGCAGGCCTTAGGTGAGACCCAGTAATAGTGGTGGTGGCCACAGGGGTGCTTGTGTCACTCTACCCTAAGATTTAGGAGGTACAGAACAGAGAGACAGAAGCTATTTGTTTGAGAGAAAATAAGGGAAGAGAGCAAGAGTCTCTGCCTGTTAATCCAGAGAATTCTCAAGAATCTTGTCCAATACCATCAAGTTGGTACCTCTACAAATCTTCAAGAACCACAGGTTTACTGGGCTTGGGGTGCCCCTTAAAGCAGATAGAGTTTTGATCACAACACCCAAGTCCTTCCAAATATCTGGAAAGTTTTCCCAAAAAGGATAACTACAAACAGGTCCAGGCATGAAGTTTAAAATGAATACCTAAATCTTCAACCCCCAGACACTAAAGAACATCTGCTAGCATCAACACAATCCGGAAAAACCTGACCTCATCCAATGAACTAAATAAGGCACTAGGGACCAATCCTGGAGAAACAGAGATATGTGACATTTCAGACAGTGAATTCAAAATAGCTGTGTTGAGAAACTCAAAGAAATTCAAGATAACACAGAGAAGGAATTCAGAATTCTACCAGACACATTTAACAAAGAGGTTAAAATAATTTAAAAGAATAAAGCAAAAATTCTGGAGTTGAAAAATGCAATTGATATACTGAAAAATACATCAGAGTCTTCTCAGAGCAGAATGGATAAAGCAGAAAAATGAATTAGTGAGCTTGAAGACAGGTCATTTAAAAATACAGTCAGAGGAGACAAAAGAACAAAAATAAACATGAAGCACACCTACAGGATCTAGAACGTCATCTCAAAAGGGTAAATCTAAAAAATATTTTCCTTAAATATGAGGTAGAAACTTTATTCAAAAGGATAATAACAGAGATTTTTCACAACCTATTCACAACCTAGAGAAAGATATCAATATCCAAGTGCAAGAAGGTTATAGAACACAAAGCAGATTTAACCCACAGAAGAATAACTGAAGAAATTTATTAATCAGTCTCCCAATGGTATAGGATAAAGAAAGGATTTTAAAAGCAACAGAAGAAACAAATAAACAAATAGCATACAATGAAGTGTCAAAGCATCTTGCAGCAGATTTTTCAGTGGAAGACTTACAGACCAGGAGAGAGTGGAATGACATATTTAAAGTGCTGATGAAAAAAACCTTTTACCCTAGAATAGAGTATCTAGTGAAAATTTCCTTGAAACATGAAGGAGAAATAAAGACCTTCTCAGACAAACAAAAGTTCAATTTCATCAACACTAGACCTGTCCTATGAGAAATGCTAACGGGAGTACTTAAATCAGAAAAAAAAAATATTAATAAGCAATAAATTATCACCTGAAGGTAAAAAAAATTCATTGATAATAGTAAGTATACAGAAAAAGACATAATATCATAACATTTAACCGTGGTGTGTCAACTACTCTTATGCTTAGTAGAAAGAATAAATGATGAGTCAATCAAAAATAATAACTACAACTTTTCAAGACATACACAGTACAGTATGATATAAAAAGAAACAACATACTAAAGGAAGGGCAAGAGGGCCCACTAGACACAGCCAGGTGGAACAGCTCCCACTGAGGGACTGAGACAACTAGCGTGCTTTTAACAGATTTTCAGAGTAAAGGTGCTAAGAGTGGAGGGAGGAAAGACACAGAAGCCGGACTGAAGACAGAGAAAGCTGGAAACACTGCATGGGGCTACTGTGCACTGGGACTTACTTTTGAACCACAACAGCTCCAGGAGTACGAGTGAGTTGAACTGTCAAGGACCAGCCAGCTCTCACCATGGGCCTCTGAAACCCTGACAGGAGGAGACCCCTCAACCTTCACAGACACGTGAGTTGTCAGAGAGAGCTGCTTAGAGAAGTGGTAAGGGCAGCAAGTCAGCTGATGTGGAGCCCAGAGGATTTCTTGCAGGAATGTCGGTAGCAGAGCATGGCCAGGAACAGTCATCCCCCTATTCTTGATTTGACCCCATAGAAGACTTTAGCCCTAGGGGAACTGTCAGACCTGATCTCTGCAGGGCAGTCTTACCCATCAGACATAGCTGGTCTGACTTGTGAGCCCCTTAGTCTGCTGGCCTCTCCTGGGGCCCCAGCCTGGCCCGCCTGCTTTCAAGGCAGTCTTGGATGCCATGAGGGCCTACGCCATATTTTCTGCACTGATAGATTCTGCCTGACCAGTGGAGAGCTCCAGTGAAGTGGTCTCTATGGCAACATGCCAGCCCACTTGCCCCCTCCCCATAATGCAGCTTTCCCAGGGCACATGGCAACTCCCCACATCACTATTCTGGTGTGTGTCTGCACTGGCGGGTTTTGCTTTCTTTGTCCCACTAGGATACCGGAGTGCAGTCCACATCCCATCCCCCACAACCACCATTACAGACAACGTCTTGGCAGGTACAGGGACAGCAAGCCCTGCCCCTGCTAGCACCCTGTCATTGAGCTAACACTGCACAGAGAACAGCAGATCCTACCCCACATTGAGTGATCACTCCTGCTTGTGGGGTAGACAAGGCACCCAGACCTGTGCTGACCAGCACTCCACCCCAAAATCAACACCACATCCAGCACAACCATGTACACAGTCTCAAGCAAGGGCCCCATGATCCCCACAGCTGCATTGCCTCCAACACTATAGTGAACACCTACAGGGAGGTAGGCACCCCAGCACCTGCTAGCACTCTGCTGAAGCTGCTGCACCTCACCACCTCTCCTCAGTGTTGTGGGTTGCAAACCTAAAGGAACCAGATAACAAAGTCAGAGTCCAATACAATTCCCCCAGAGTTAGAGCACATAGTCCAGGAGTTGGAAGCTGAGTGTTGGCCCCTGAAAATCTTCCAGAAACAAAGCCAGTCAGCTAAATCTACCTTATACCACAATCAAAACCTCGAGGTCATCAAATATGATAAAGGAAAAAAACATTCAAAGGTTGGCAAAGTCCAAAATTGAAGACAGAGAAGTCCACAAAAATGAGAAAGAAACAGTGCAAGAACCCTGAAATCTCAAAAAGCCAGAGTGCCTTTTTTCTCCAAATGACCCACTAACCATCCCCACCTTCCTGCCAACCCCCTACTACCCTTCCCAGCCTCTGATAATCATCCTTCTATTCTCTATGTCTATGGGCATTTTCTTTTTATTTTTAGATTCCCAAAATAATGAGAACATACAATATTTGTCTCCCTGTACCTGGCTTACTTCACTTAACAAAATAATCTCCAGTTCCATCCATGTTGTTGCAAATGACAGGATCTCATTCACTTTTGTGACTGAATATACTCTATTGTGTATAAGTACCATATATTCTTTATTCATACATCTCTTGATGGACATTTAGGTGGTTTCCAAATCATTGCTATTGTGAACAGTGCAGCAACAAACATGGGAGTGCCTTTGATATATTGATTGCCTTTCTTTTGGTTATATATCCAGCAGTGGAAATACTGTATCATATGGTAGCTCTAGTTTTAGTTTTTTTGAGCAACCTTCAAACTGTTCTCCATAGTCACTGTGCCAATTTACATTTACACCAACAGTATGTGGGTGTTTCCGTATCCTTGCCAGCATTTGTTATTGCCTGTCTTGTCGATGTAAGCCATTTTAACTGAGGTGAGGAGAAATCTCATTGTAATTTTGATTTGCATTTCTCTGAGGATCAGTGATGCTAAACACCTTTTCATATGCCCATTTGCTACTCTTATTTCTTCTTTGGAGAAATGTCTGTTCAAATCTTTTGCCCATATTTTAATCAAATTATTATATTTTTTCCTATGGAGTTGTTTGAGCTTCTTATATATTCTTATTAGTCCCTAGTCACATGAGTAGCATGCAAATATTTACTCCCATTCTGTAGGTTGTCTTTTCACTTTGTTGATTGTGTCTTTTGCTGTGCAGAAGGTTTTTTTAACTTGATGTGATTCCATTTGTCCTTTTTTTTTAAATTATTTCCTATGCTTCTGTAGTGTTTGTCAAGAAATTTTTGCCCCCATAAATGTCCTGGAGATTTTCCCCAATGTTTTCTTTCAGTAGTTTCATAGTTTGATGCCTTAGATGTAAGCGTTTGATCCATTTTGATTTGAATTTTGTGTAAGGCAAGAGATAGAGGTCTAGTTTCATTCTTCTGCATATGGGTATCCAGTTTTTCTAGCACCATTTATTTAAGAGACTGTTTTCCCCCAGTGTATGTTCTTAGAACCTTTGTAAAAAATGAGTTCACTTTAGGTGTATTTGTTTCTGGGTTCTCTACACTGTTCCATTGGTCTGTGTGTCTGGTTTTATGCCATTAACATGCTGCTTTGGTAACTATAGCTCTGTAGTATAATTTGAAGTCAGGTAATATGATTCCTCCAGTTTTGTTCTTTTTTCTCAAGATAGCTTTGGCTATTCGGGGCCTTTTGTGGTTTCATATACATTTCAGGATAGATTTTTCTGTTTCTGTAAAAAATGTCATTGATATTTTGATAGGGATTGTATTGAATCTGTAGTTTGCTTACAGTAGTATGGACATTTTAACAAGATTTATTCTTCCAATCCATGAACATGCAATATTTTCCATTTTTTGTCATCCTCTTCAATTTCTTGCATTAGTGTTTATAGTTTAATTACAGAGATCTCTCACTTCTTTGGTTAATTCCAAGACATTTAATTTTGTTTGTAGTTATTGTAAATCAGATTAGTTTTTAAAACATTTCCTTTTCAGATTTTTTACTATTGGCATATAGAAATGCTACTGATTTTTGTATGTTAATTTTGTATCCTGCAACTACAATGAATTTGTTTATCAGGGAAGGAAAAAACACACCACAAATGTTTCTTCTCATTTACATTTAGGTCTCAGTAAGATAGTCTGCCATTCTGAAATTTGGTACTCTAAATATGTCCAGTGGGATAACTACTGGGTTTTGGTGTAGATTTCCTACTGTTGTACTGTTTTATTGTATCAATGACAGTATTTAAATATCTTAATTCCCTCTTCTAAGAAACTGAGCTGTGCTTTCAAAGGCTTTGATGAATATAACTGACCCTAGATCTAGCCCATGGTAATTTTGTTAAAAGTTTACCTTAAGAATGGACTACATTTTAGAGGGTCAGGCAAAATATATCAAGGGAAAATTGCAGAATTACAAGGAAGTATCATCTTGTGGAGTTTCGTACATACAATAAAAGTTATAAAAACACACTTTGACTAAGAGGAGAGAATAGCTTAATAGGCTGAACTTCTACGAAGATTTTAGTATCTTTCAGTGATAGAAAAAGAAGTTAGAAGCCAGGCATGGTGGCTCAGCCTGTAATCCCAGCACTTTGGGAGGCCAAGGAGGGCAGATCACGAGGTCAGGAGGTGGAGACCATCCTGGCTAACACGGTGAAACCCCGACTCTACTAAAAATACAAAAAATAATTTGTATGGTGGGCATGGTGGCGGACACCTGTAGTCCCAGCTACTTGGGAGGCTGAGGCAGGAGAATGGCGTAAACCCGGGAGGCAGAGCTTGCAGTGAGCTGAGATCCGGCCACTGCACTCCAGCCTGGGCGACAGAGCGAGACTCTGTCTCAAAAAAAAAAAAAAAAAATCCAGTAAGGAAGACTTATTTGGGTCAATGTCACAATAATATCTGAGCTTGGTTTGGAAGGTTGGAAAATTTTTAATCTAGTAAAAGTCATATAGAAACATTTTTCTCATCAAAAATCAAAAAGATGGATAAATCAGTAAATTATTTATAGTGATAAATAGCCTAAGATGTGGGAGTAAACAATTGAATCAATTGTATCTTAACACATTAATGTGTTAAGAAACACATTAATATCATCTAAGACAGTAAAGTGTATATGTTTGTATAGATGATAAAAGAGTTAATGACATGGTCCCTTAAATCAAGAAGATACGATTTTTATTCAGGAGACAAAATAAATAAAACTGGAACAAAACATAACACCAGACAGAATATGATCAAATATTAAACTCTATTGTCCAGTCAATACATGTTATAATAAATTCCTAAACATGCAAGTTTGAGGGCTGGAGTATTGAGGAGGTAAAACTCAAATTGACATTATTAAGATAGATATTTGCTTGATAAGAAAGGAAGGGGGAGAAGAAGAATGCTCTTCTCCATTTCACATCCCCCCACAATAGACACGCACACACACATCCATACACAAATGGTCTTATATTTTGTTTTCATATTCTACAAAATTTGTATTAAGAGCATAGGGATAAATGAGAAACCAGACATATAAAAGATATTAATTTCTGATTCTCAAAGTAGCTTTTAGGACCTCTAAGTTCTTTCGGTAAGAAGAAAAGTGAGAGAAATGGAAGTCAGTGTGCTAACAAAGTTTAGTTGGTTTGTGACATAAGGCAGAAAATACAACTTTACAACCTGGTTCATCAACACTGCAGGTAGTGGATAAATTACTTACAAATATCCTTGCAGTTCTAATGGCAGAACTGTGGGTGTCTTCAACACAGGATTCTGTAATTACCTTTAAGACCAAGAGTACCTGTGAGTGACTGAACCAGTTTGGAGAAAATGCCTTCAAAATCTTAAACAACTACAAATTATTATTTCAAATATTTTGAAGACTCACACATATATGCAATTATGTATGCATATATTTATAATACAGTACTGAGTATATATACAACAATAATTATATATTCAGCAATAAATCCAAGTTTATCTATAACACACACCTACGTATGCATGTTATTTTCATTTTTGTATTTTTACACTTCAGAAATTTACCCATGAGCTGAATCAGAAGTGTCAAAGCATAGTAATAAAAGCTATTTACAAGCAGCCTAATTACCATCTCTATCTAGGCCCCGAAACTTAAATCAGATGTAACAAAGACACATCATTTAATCTGATTAACACTAGCATCTATCACCAGAGCTCTTCTATTAAAAATCTCTGTCAGGCCTGTATTTACCATTGTCAATCAGACTACATTGTTTGAATGTCATTTTATTTTTATTTTTAAAAAAATTGTATACCATTTAACATGTTTTATTTCAACAGACTACTAGATCTTTTAATACTTCTTAAAACTCAAAATAAATTATAAAAAACTTTGTATTTCATGTCATATTATATAAGGAAATCAAATTTGAAAGAATAATTCATGCTGTTTTAAATTTTTACATTACTTATACATTTTAATAGCTAATCAACTCTTAAGCATACTTTTTTAAAGTTTTATTATTTTATTTTATTTTTCCTTAAGTTATTGGAGTACAGGTGGTATTTGGTTACATGAGTAAGTTCTTTAGTGGTGATTTGTGAGATTTTGGTGCGCCCATTACCCAAGTAGTACACGCTGCACCATATTTGTTGTCTTTTATCCCTCGCCACTTTCTCATTCTTTCCCCCAAGTCCCCAACGTCCATTGTATCATTCTTATACCGTTGTGTCCTCATAGCTTAGCTCCCACACATCAGTCAAAGCATATGATGTTTGGATTTCCATTCCTGAGTTATTTCACTTAGAATAATAGTCTTCAATCTAATCCAGGTCATTGAACATGCTATTAATCCATTTCTTTTGATGGCTGAGTTGTATTCCATCATATATATATGATATAGATGATATATATAGATGATAAATATACAAAAAATACATATATAAATATATATTATATATTATATACACAAATATATATAATATAAATATAAATATATATACATATAAATATATACATAACTTTTTTTATCCACTCATTGATTGATGGGCATTTGGGTTGGTTCCACGATTTTGCCATTGTGAAGTATGCTGCTATAAACATGTCTGTGCAAGTATCTTTTTCAAATAATGACTTCTTTTCTTCCAGGAGTTGGATTGCTGGATCAAATGGTAGTTCTACTTTTAGTTCCTTAAGGAATCTCCACACTATTTTCCATAGCAGCTGTGCTAGTTTACATTCCCACCAGCAGTGTAGAAGTGTTCCCTGATCGCCGCATCCACACCAACATCTACTGTTTTTTGATTTTTTGATTATGGCCATTCTTGCAGGAGTAAGGCTGTACTGCATTGTGGATTTGATTTGCATTTCCCTGATCATTAGTGATGTTGAGCCTTTTGTCATATATTTCTTGGCCATTTGTATATCTGCTTTTGAGAACTGTCTATTCATGTCCTTAGCCCACTTTTTGGTGGAATTGTTTTTTTCTTGTTAATTTGTTTGAATTTGTTGTTGATTCTGGATATTAGTCCTTGGTCAGATGTATACATTGTGAAGATTTTCTCTCACTCTGTGGGTTGTCTGTTTATTCTGTTGGCTGTTCCTTTTGCCATGCAAAAGCTCTTTAGTTTAATTAGATCCCAGCTATTTATCTTCGTTTTTATTGCATTTGTTTTGGGGTTTTTGGGTCATGAAATCCTTGCTTAAGCCAATGTCTATAAGGGTTTTTCCAATGTTCTCTTCTGGAATTTTTAGAGTTTTAGGTCTTAGTTTTAAGTCCTTAATCCATCTTGAGTTGATTTTTGTGTAAGGTGAGAGATGAGGATCCAGTTTCTTTCTCCTACATGTGGCTAGCTAATTGTCCCAGCACAATTTTTTGAGAATGGTCTCCTTTCCCCACTTGATGTTTTTGTTTGCTTTTCAAAGATCAGTTGGCTTTAGTATTTGGGTTTATTTCTGGGTTCTCTATTCTGTCCCATTCAACTATGTGCTTATTTTTATAGCAGTACCACAGTTTTGGTGACCATTGCCTTATAGTATAGTTTGAAATCAGGTAGTGTGATGTCTCCAGATTTATTCTTTTTGTTTAGTCTTGCTTTAGTTATGCGGAATCTTCTTGGTTCCATGTGATTTTTAGAATGGTTTTTTCTAATTCTGTGAAGAGTGATGGTGGTATTTTGATGGGGATTGCACTGAATTTGCAGATTGCTTTTGGTAGTATGGTCATTTTCACAATATTGATTCTACCCATCCATGAGCATGGGATGTGTTTCCACTTGTTTGTGTCTTCTATGATTTCTTTCAGCAGTATTTTGCAGTTTTGCTTGTAGAGGTCTTTCAACTCCTTGCTTAGGTATATTCCTAAGTTGTTTTTTTTTTTTTTTGGCAGCAGGTGTAAAACGGGCTGAGTTATTGACTTGATTCTGTTTGGTTGCTGTTGGTATATAGAAGACCTACTGATTTGTGTACATTAATCTTGCATTCAGAAACTGCTGAATTATTTTATCAGTTTTAGGAGTTTTCTGGGGGAGTCATTAGGGTTTTCAAGATAAATGATCAGCAAACAGGGACAGTTTGACTTCCTCTTTACCAAATTGGATGCCCTTAATTTATTTCTCTTGTCAGATTGCTCTGGCTAGAACCTCCAGGGCTATGTTGAAAAGGAGTGGTGAGAGTGGGCATCCTTGTCTTGTTCCCATTCTCAGAAGGAATGCTTTCGACTTTTCCTCATGCAGTATTATGTTGGCTGTGGGTTTGTCATAGAGGGCTTTAATTACATTAAGGTATGTCCCTTGTATGCCAATTTTGCTTAGAGTTTTAATCATAAAGCGATGCTGGATTTTGTCGAATGCTTTTTCTGCATCTATTGAGATGATCATGTGATTTTTAAGTCTCTTTATATGGTATATCACATTTATTGACTTACATACGTTAAACCATCCCTACATCCCTGGTATGAAACTCACTTGATCATGGTGAATTATCCTTTCTCTATGTTGTTGGATTCGGTTAGCTGGTATTTTGTTAAGGATTTTAGCATCTATATTCATCAAGCATATCAATCTGTACTTTTGTTTTTTGGTTGTGTCCTTTCCTGGTTTTGGTATTAGGGTGATGCTGGCTTCATATAATGAATTAGGGAGGGTTCCTTCTTTCTCTGTCTTGTGGAATAGTGTCAAAAGGATTGGTACCAATTCTTTTTTGAATGTCTGGTAGAATTCTGCTGTGAATCCATCTGGTCCTGGACTTTTTTTTGTTGGTAATTTTTAAATTACCATTTCAATCTCACTGCTAGTTATTGGTCTGTTAAGAGTATCTAATTTTTCCTGATTTAAGCTAGGAGGATTATAATTTTCCAGGAATTTATCTATCTCTTCTAGGTTTTCTAGTTTATGTGTGCAAAGGTATACATAGTAGCCTTGAATGATCTTTTCTACTTCAGTGGTGTCAGTTGTAATATTTCCTGTTTCATTTCTCAGTGAGGTTCTTTGGATTTTCTCTTTTCTTTTATTGGTTAATCTTGCTAATGGTTTATCAAATTTATTTATCTTTTCAAAAAATCAGCTTTGTGTTTATCTTTTGTACTTTTTTGTTTGTCTCAATTTCATTTAGTTCTGGTCTGATCTTGGTTATTTCCTTTCTTCTGCTGGGTTTGGGTTTGGTTTCTTCTTGTTTCTCTAGTTCCTTGAGGTGTGACCTTAGATTGTTTATTTGTGCTTTTTCAGACTTTTTGATGAAGGTGTTTGGGGTTATGAATTTTTCTTCTTAGCACCGCCTTAGCTGTATCCCAGAGGTTTTGATAGGTTGTGTCATCATTGTCATTCAGTTCAAAAAATTTTTAAATTTTCATCTTGATTTTTTTTTTACCTAATGCTCATTCAGGAGCAAGTTATTTACTTTCCATGTATTTGCATGGTTTTGAAGGGATCTTTTGGAGTTGATTTCCAATTTTATTCCACTGTAGTCTGAGAGAGTGCTTGATAGAATTTCAATTTTCATAAATTTATTGAGTTACCTTTTATGGCCTATCATATGGTCTATCTGGGAGAAAGTTCCATGCACTGTTGAATTATCTCAATAGACACGGAGAAGGCTTTTGATAAAATTCAACAGTCCTTTATACTAAAAACTCTCAACAAACTAGGTATTGATGGACCATACCTCAAAATAATAAGAGCCATGTGTGACAAACCCACAGCCAACATCATACCGAATGAGCAGAAGCCAGAAACATTCCCATTGAAAACTGGCATGAGTCAAGGGTGCACTCTCTTATCAATCTTATTCAATGTAGTATTGGATGTGCTGGCCAGAGCAATTAGGCAAGAGAAAGAAATAAAGGCATTAAAATAGTAAAAGAAGAAGTAATCTATCCCGTTTGCAGATGACATAATCCAATTATCTAGAAAACCCTGTAGTCTCAGCCCAAAAGATTCTTAAGCTGATAAACAACTTCAGCAATCTTGGGATAAAATATTACTGTGCAAAAATCACTGTCATTCTTACACAACAACAACAGTCAAGACAAGAGCCAAAGCAAGAATGCACTCCCATTCACAACTGTGGCAAAAAAAAAAAAAAAGTACCAAGAAATACAGCTAACCAGAAAGGTCAAATATCTCTACAAGCAGAACTACAAACCACTGTTAAAAGAAATCAGAGATGACAAAAACAAATGGAAAAACAGTTCATGCTCATGGAGAGGAATAATCAATATAGAGAAAATGGCCATACTGTCCAAATCAATTTATAGATTCAATGCTTTTACTATTAAGCTATCATTGACATTCTTCAAATAACTAGAAAAAGACTATTTTAAAATTCACATGGAACAAAAAATCCAAATAACCAAGGCAATTCTAAGAAAAAGAAAAGAGCTGGAGGCATCATGGTACCCAACTTTAAACTATACTAGAAGGCTACAGTAACCAAAACAGCATAGTACTGGTATAATATCAGACTCATAGAACAACGGATCAGAATAGAGAACCCAGATATAAGAGGGCGCACCTACAGCTATCTGATCTTCGACAAACCTGACAGAAACAAGCAATGGGAAAATGATTCCCTATTCAATACATGGTTTTGAAATAACTGGCTAGCCATATGCAGAAGATTGAAAGCGTGCCCCTTCCTTACACCATATACAAAAATTAACTCAAGATAAATTAAAAACTTAAACGTAAAACCCTGAACTATAAAAATCCTGGAAGACAACCGTGGCAACATCATTCAGGACAGAGGCATGGGCAAAGATTTCATGACAAAGACACCAAAAGAAATTGCAACACAAGTAAAAATTGACAAATGTTATATAATCAAGCTAAAGAGCTTTTGCACACAAAAAGAAAATATAAACAAACAACCTACAGAATGGGAGAAAATTTTCGCAAATTATGCCTCCAACCAAGGTCTAGTATTAAGCATCTATAAGGAACTTAAACAAATTTACAATAAAAAGCAAACAAACCCACTAAAAAGTAGGCAAAGGACATGAAAAAATACTCCTTAAAAGAAGACATTCATGTGGCCAACAAACATGAAGAAAAGCTCCACATCACTGATGATTAGAGAAATGCAAATCAAAACCACAATGAGATTCTCACACCAGTCAGAATGGCTATTATTAAAATGTCAAAAAAAAAAAAAGAAAGAAAGAAACAGATGCTGGTGAGGTTGTGGAGAAAAATGAACACTTTTACACTGTTGGTGGGAGTGTTGAATTAGTTCAAACTTTGTGGAAGACAGCGTGGTGATTCCTCAAATATCTATCAAGACAGAAATACCATTTGACCCAGCAATCCCATCATTGAGTATACACCCAAAGGAATATAAATCTCTCAATTTTAAAGACACATGCGTATGTATGTTCATTGCAGCATTATTCACAATAGCAAAGACACAAAATTTACCTAAATGTCCATCAATAAAAGTCCTTACTTATCACAAATACTATTAAGTGTAAATTGACTAAACTCTCCAATTAAAACAAATGGAGAGGCTGAACGAATTTTTAAAAAAAACAAGACCCATCTATTGCCTACAAGAAACACACTTCACATATAAAAACACACATAGACTGAAAATAAAGGGATGTAAAAAGATATTCCATGACAATGGAAACCATAAAAGAGAATGAGTAGATATACTTATATCAGTCCAAGTATATTTCAAGATAAAAACTATAAGAAGAGACAAAGAAAGTCACTATATAATGATAAAGGGGTCAATTCAGCAAGTGGATATTACAAGTGTAAATATAAATACACCCAACACTGGAGCACCAAGATATGTGAAGCAAATATTATTAGAAATAAAGAGATAGGCCCCAGTACAATAATAGCTGGAAACTTCAACACGCCACTTCAGCATTGGGCAGATCTTCCAGACAGAAAATCAACAACAAAAACAAAAATTCAGACTTAACCTTCACTATAAAACAAATGGATCCAATATGTTTTTGCAGAACATTTTATCCAAGTGCCAGAGAATATACATTTTTTTTCCCTTGGCACATGGATCATTCTCAGGGACAGACCATATGTTATGTCAAAACACACATCTCAAAACAGTCCAAAAATTGAAATAATATCAAGCAACTTCTCTGAACACAATGGAATTAAACAAGAAATGAACAACAAAAGGAACTTTGGAGACTATAAAAATACATGGAAATTAAATAGTATGCTCCCGAATGATCAGTGGGTCGATGAAAAAATTAAGAAGAAAATTGAAAAATTTATTGAAACAAATGGTTTTATGGCCTATCATATGGTGTATCTTGGAGAAAGTTCCATTCACTGTTGAATAGAATATGTATTCTGCAGTTCTTGGATGAAATGTTCTGTATATATCTGTTAAGCCCATTTGTTCCAAGGTATAGTTTAAATCCATTGTTTGTTGTCTTTCTGTCTTGACGATCTGTCTAGTGCTGTCAGTGGAGTACTGAAGTCCCCCACTATTATTGTGTTGCTGTCTATTTCATTTCTTAGGTCTATTAATTGTTTTACAAACTTGGGAGCTCCAGTGTTTGGTGCGTATTTGGTCAGTATTGTAGTATTTTCCTATTGGACAAGGCCTTTTACCATTATATAATGTCCCTCTTTGTCTCTTTCAGCTGCTGTTGCTTTAAAATTTGTTTTGTCTGATACTGGAATAGCTACCCCTGCTTGCTTTTGGTGTCAATTTGCCTGAAATGCCTTTTCCCACCCCTTTACTTTAAGTTTATGTGAGTCCCTATGTGTTACGTGAGTCTCCTGAAGGCAGCAGGTAGTTGGTTGGTGAGTTCTTATCTATTCTGCTATTGCATACCTTTTAAGTGGAGCATTTAGGCCATTTACAATCAATGTTAGTGTTGAAATATGAGGTACCATTGCATTCGTCATGCTCTTTGTTTTCTGTGTTTTTTTTTTTGTTTTTGCTTTTTAACTTGTATTTTTCTTTTATAGGTCCTGTGAGATCTGTGCTTTAAAGAAGTTCTGTTTTGAAGTGTTTCCAGGATTTGTTTCAAGATTTAGAGTATCTTGTAGCAGTTCTTGTAGTGGTGGCTTAATAATGGCAAATTCTCTCAGCATTTGTTCATCTGAAAATGACTGTATCTTTCCTTCATATATGATGCTTAGTTTTGCTAGATACAAAATTCTTGGCTAATAATTGTTTTGCTTGAGGAGGCTGAAGATAGGGCCCCAATCCCTTCTAGCTTGTAGGGTTTCTGCTGAGAATTCTGCTGTTAATCTGATAAGTTTTCCTTTATAGGTTACCTGGTGCTTCTGTCTCACAACTCTTAAGATTCTTTCCTTTGTCCTAACTTTGTATAACCTGATGACAATGTGCCTAGGCGAAGATCTTTTTGTGATTAATTTCTCAGGTGTTCTTTATGCTTCGTGTATTTGCATGTCTAGGTCCCTAGCAAGGTCAAGGAAGTTTTCCTCAATTATTCCAACTATGTTTTCCAAGCTTTTAGAATTGTCTTCTTCCTCAGGTACACCGATTATCCTTAGGTTTGGCTGTTTAACATAATCCCAGGCTTCTTGGAGGCTTTGTTCATATTTTCTTATTATTTTTCCTTGTCTTTGTTGGATTGAGTTAATTCAAAGACCTTGTCTTCGAACTCTGAATTTCTTTCTTCTACTTGTTCAATTCTATTGCTGAGACTTTCCAGAGAATTTCACATTTCTAAAAGTGTGTCCAAAGTTTCCTGAATTTTTTGTTTTTTCTTTAAGCTATCTATTTCCTTGAATATTTCTCCCTTCTCTTCTTGTATCATTTGTTGGATTTCCTTGCATTAGGCTTCGCCTTTCTTTGGTCCCTCCCTGATTAGCTTAGTAACTAACCTCCTGAATTCTTTTTCAGGTAAATCGGGGATTTCTTCTTGGTTTGGATCCATTGCTGGTGAACTAGTGTGATTTTTGGGGATGCTGATGAGCCTTGTTTTGTCATATTACCAGGGTTGGTTTCCTGGTTCCTTCTCATTTGGGTAGGCTCTGTCAGAGGGAAGATCGAGGGCTGAAGGCTGTTGTTCTTATTTTTTTGTACCACAGGATGTTCCCTTGATGTAGTACTTTCCCCCTTTTCCTGTGGATGTGGTTTCCTGTAAGCCAAAGTGCAGTGATTGTTGCCTCTCTTCTGGGTCTAACCACCCAGTGAGTGTACCCGGCTCCAGGCTGGTGCTGGGGGTTGTCTGCACAGACTCCTGTGATGTGAATCATCTATGGGTCTCTCAGCCATGGATACCAGCGCCTGTTCTGGTAGAGGTGGTGGAGGGTGCAATGGACTCCACGGGGGTTCTTAGCTTTGGTGATTTAATGCTCTATTTTTGTGCTGGTTGGCCTCCTGCCAGGAGGTGGTGCTTTCCAGAAAGAATCAGCTGTAGTAGTGTGGAGAGGGACTGGGTGAGCAGGGCCCTAGAACTCCCAAGACTAGCTGCCCTTTGTCTTTCGTTACCAAAGTAGGTAGGGAAGGACCATCAGGTGGAGACGGGGCTAGGTGTGTCTGAGCTCAGACTCTCCTTGGGTGGGTCTTGCTGCGGCAGCTGTGGGGAATAGGTCACTGGAGTTGTGTACCTAGGAGGATTATGGCTGCCTCTGCTGAGTCATGTAAGCTGTCAGGGAAGTGGGGGAAAGCCAGCGGTCACAGGCCTCACCCAGCTCCCATACAAACTGAAGGGCTGGTCTCACTCCCACCATGCGCCCCATAACAACCCTGAGTCTGTTTCTAGGTGGAGGGTGAGTCGGGTTTGAAAACTTGCCAGAGGCTTCCTGCCTCCCAGCTGCAAAAGAAAAGGGTTTTAGTTCTTCTCCCACCTGTGACGACTGCAAGTCAGAGTCATGCCCTCCCCCAGATTCTGGCCAGGAGGCTTCATGCCCCATTCAAATTGTTACAAAGTTCAGCTAGAGAAGTCCTTCTCCCTGTGGAGTTTTACCCCCTGCTCCTCTGGCCACCATCCTGATAGATCCCTGTGGTGCCAAGCAGTAATGGTCTGCTTGGGGATCCAGCAAGCTCCCAGGGACTTTCTGCTGCTTCCTCTACCCCTGCATTCACTCTTCTTGGCTCTCTAACTCGACTCAGCTCCAGATAAAGTTGGGAACTTCTCTCACAAACAGATCTTCAGGTTCTCCAGTAGGGTGTGTGTTCAGAAGAGGGGCTTCTCCCTTTCCTACTTCCAGAGGTGGAGCACTCACAGTATTTGGGGTATCTCCCAGGTCCTGCAGGAGCAGTCCACTTCCTTCAGAGGGTCTGTGGGTCCTCTCAGGATTGCTGGTTTGTTCCTGCAGTCAATCTGGAGCTAAAATTCACAATGCAAGTTTCCGCATGATGCTTTGTCTGGAGCTCCAATTCCATCCTGCCTCCCATCCGCCATCGTGCCTGGTCTCCTCTCAATGTAATTTTAACTCTCTTTATATAAAATATCACAAACCAGACCTAATATTTCTCTCAAGACCTTTTCTCCATTCTAATATTTTCTTTATGGTTGGTGGCACTACAATTATTACAGTTTATCAGTTTCATAAACTTTAAGTTATTTTGTATTTCTCCTTATTCTTAACTCCTTATATATCTTTAGTAACAAGACTTTTATGTCATTTCACTGGAATTTCATATCACTTTTTTTGGTTCTTTTCTTTCCTCTCAGATATTTTCTTTTCATTCAATCTTCTAGACTTGTCTCTTTCTGACAGTCTATGGAACGCAAAGGTAAACAAGACTTTCAAAATTTCCTAAAAAGACTAACAGGAAAAAGACATGTGTGTATGAGTGAGTGTATGTGTGTGCCTGGAGATCTACTGAGTTTACTATCCTTCACTAATCAACTAGAAAATCTGAGCAAAAATATATGAACAATTGTCTTTCAACTTAAACAACAAGAAGCATAGGACAATGACCTCTCAGAGCAGTGAAATCCATGAGGTGAACCTTATGATTATTTGAAGGCTATTTCCAGGCTGCAGCACACAGAGTGTGATATGGTTTGGCTGTGTCCCCACACAAATCTCATTAAATTTCCATGTGTTGTGCGAGGAACCCAGTGGGAGGTAACTGAATCCTGGAGGCAGGTCTTTCCCATGTTGTTCGCATGATACTGAATAAGTCTCATGAGATCTGATGGTTTTACAAGGGGAAGTTTCCCTGCACAAGCTTTCTCTTTGCCTGCTGCCATCCATGTAAGACATGACTTGCTCCTCCTTGCCTTCCACCACGATTGTGAGGTCTCCCCAACCATGTAGATGTATGTCCTTTAAACCTCTTTTTCTTTGTAATTTACCCAATCTTGGGTATGTCTTTATCAGCAGTGTTTAAATGGTCTAATACAGAGTGATAACCTTTACATAGCAAGGCAATTTCACTGGGTTGATTAGAAGGATATTAGGGTTAAGAGAAGTCAAGATAGCTAGAATTTTAGGAATAGAGTACTTGAGAAAAGGAAACTGCACAGAGAGAGAGAGAGAGAGCACTTTGAAGACCTCCAGACGGGTCTCTGTGAGTCTTTGCCTTCATACTGCTTTGTGCATGCATAAGAAAAAAACTACTTCAGTCCAGAGAAAGAATTGTTGTAAAGTATTAGACTGAACCATTCTCAGAGCTCACACATAAGCTGAGGACAATATATGTTCAAAATCTTCAGAATCAGAAGATCTTGCAATCAGGTAGCATCAAGTAGAGTCCTTGGAAGGGGAAAGTCTTAGTATGGGGGCTAAATGAGCTCTGGAATGAAAGATGGAAATAATCTGCTTTAACAAAGATAAGACGCACACCTCAAAATGATTAAACTAAACTCAAGGACTTTGCATACCAGACCAAAGTTCACTATTATTTAAAGAAATATAACAAAATCCAGCACCCAGCAATGTAAAGTTCACAATATCTGTCACCCAATTGAAAGTTAAAAAGCAGGAAAAAAAAACCAGAAAAGTCTGACCTATAACAAGGAGAAAAATCAATCAATATAAACAAACACAGAAATTATGGTGATTATAGAACTATTCAATAAGAATATTAAAACAGCTAATATAAATATGATCCAAGTATTCAAGAAGACAGAGAAAGATGTGTGTATCATGAGGATAAATATTAAAGCTTTTTAAAGACATGAATAGAATAAAAATATAATATTTGAAATGAAAAGTACACTGGATAGAATTAAAAGCAGATGAAACAGTAGAATAAAATATAAGTGAACTTGAAGACATAGCAATAGAAATGGTCTGAAACAAAGCACAAAGACAAAATGACTGGGAAAATAATGAACAAAGCATTAGTTACCTATGGAACAATATCAAGTAGCCTAACATACACATTAGAGTCCCAAACAGAGGAAAGACAGTGAAGGTCAAAGAAATACTTGAAGAAAAATGGACAGTATTTTCCCAAATTTGATGAAAAATATAAATCTAAAGAGATCAATGGCTCAATGAAACACAAATATAAAAACCATGAATAAAACCACATCATGACACAGAACTGTCAACCAGTAATACTATACACAGCTAGTGGTTCTTCAGAAATGAAGAAGAAATAAAGACGTTCACATAAAAACAAAACTCCTAGACCTGCCTTACAAAAAATGCTAAAGGGAGTTATTTGAATTGAAATGAAAGGACACTAAGTAACAGCATAAAAACATGAAAGCATAAAGCTCACTGATAAAGGGAAATATATAATCAAATTTGGTATATTTCAATATAATAATGGTGGTACAAAATCACCAGTACAAAAGCTAAAAAACGAAATTATTAAAAAGTCTAGTAAAACAATTTGTGAATGGATACATCCTATGGTTTGAATGATGGTGTCCTTCCCAAAATTTTTGTTGAAACTTTACCCCCAGTGCAACAGTATTAAGAGATACAGCCTTTGGTAGGTGCTACGGCCATGAGGGCTTTTCCCCTCACGAATGGGATTAACATTGTTGTAAAAGGGATCAAGATTGAAGAGAGAGTTCTCTTATTCTTCCACCTTCCTCCATGTGAGGATACCGTGACAATGTATCATCTTAGAAGCAGAGAGTAGTCCTCACCACACACCAATACTAGTGCCTTAATCTTGGATTGCCAGCCTCCAGAACTGTAAGAAATAAATTTCTGTTGTTTATATATTACTCAGTCTGTGGTATTTTGTAACAGCAGCAGAAAAAGACAAGACAATACATAATATGAAAAAGATGTAAAGTGTGATATTAATAGCATACTATGCAGAGAAGAGGGAAAAGTAAAAATGTACAGGATTTAAGTTAAGTTGTTGTCGGCTTAAAATAGAGTGTAACAACTATGAAATGTTGTATGTAAACCTCATGATAACCACAAAGGAAATAACTCTAGTAAATACACAAAAGACAGAGAAAAAAATCAAAGTATACCAATATAAAAATTATCAAACCACAAAGGAAGACAATGTACAAAAAAGAAAGGAATAAACTACCAAATCGTCAGAAAATAATTAACAAAATGGCAACAGTAAGCCCTCACTTATTAATAATTACTTCAAATGTAAGTTGATTTAAAAAATGAGACCCAACAGTATGCTGTCTACAAAAGACTCATTTTAGCTTTAAGAATACACATAGTCTCAGGGACATTAGACGAATATCCCTTATGAACATCGATGCAAAAATCCTCAATAAAATACTGGCAAACCAAATCCAGCAGCACATCAAAAAGCTTATCCACTACGAACAAGTGGGCTTCATCCCTGGGATGCAAGGCTGGTTCAACATACGCAAATCAATAAATGTAATCGATTATATAAACAGAACCAAAGACAAAAACCACATGATTATCTCAATAGATGCAGAAAAGGCCTTTGACAAAATTCAACAGCCC
>NW_012103266.1:754765-755466 GCF_000951045.1 Mandrillus leucophaeus | reverse complement strand
TCTCCTTAAGCTGATAAGCAACTTCAGCAAAGTCTCACGATACGAAATCAACGTGCAAAAATCACAAGCATTCCTATACACCAATAACAGACAAACAGAGCCAAATCATGAGTGAACTCCCATTCACAACTGCTTCAAAGAGAAGAAAATACCTAGGAATCTAACTTACAAGGGATGTGAAGAACCTCTTCAAGGAGAACTACAATACACTGCTCAACGAAATAAAAGAGGACACAAACAAATGGAAGAACATTCCATGCTCACGGATAGGAAGAATCAACATCGAGAAAATGGCCATACTGCCCAAGGTAATTTATAGATTCAATGCCATTCCCATCAAGTTACCAATGACTTACTTCACAGAATTGGAAAAAAACAATTTAAAGTTCATACGGAACCAAAAATGAGCCCACATTGTCAAGACAATCCTAAGCCAAAAGAACAAAGCTAGAGGCATCATGCTACCTGACTTCAAACTATACCACAAGGCTACAGTAAACAAAACAGCATGGTACTGGTACCAAAACAGACATACAGACCAATGAAACAGAACAGAGCCCTCAGAAATAATACCACACATCTACAACCATCTGACCTTTGACAAATCTGACAAAAACAAGAAACGGGGAAAGGATTCCCTATTTAATAAATGGTGCTGGGAAAACTGCCTAGCCATATGTAGAAAGCTGAAACTGGATCCC
>NW_012103266.1:706799-753625 GCF_000951045.1 Mandrillus leucophaeus | reverse complement strand
TTCTCACTCATAGGTGGGAATTGAACAATGAGAACACTTGGACACAGAGTGGGGAACATCACACACTGGGGCCTGTCGTGGGGTAGGGGGAGGGGGGAGGGATAGCATTAGGAGATATACCAAATGTAAATGATGAGTTAATAGATTCAGCACACCAACATGGCACAAGTATACATATGTAACAAACCTGCATGTTGTGCACATGTACCCTAGAACTTAAAGTATAATTTTTAAAAAGCAAGGAAAAAAAAGAATACACATAGTCTCTAAGTGAAGGGATAAAAAAAGATATTGCATGAAAATGAAACACAGATAAGAGATGGCTACACTTATATCTGACAAAACAGACTTTCAGTCAAAATCTATGAAAAAATACCAAAACATCACTATATAATGATAAAGTGGTCAGTTCACCATATAACAATTGTAAATATATTTCCATTCAACATTGGAGCACGTGAATATATAAAATAAATATTAAAGGTGACTACAGTACTCCACTTTCAGCAAATGATAGATTATCCACACAAAAAATCAATAAGCAATCAGTGGACATGAATAACACTACAGATGAAATGAAACTAATGAACTTAAAGAACATTCCATCCAACAGGAGCAGAAAACACATTCTTCTCAAGTGCACATAAAATATTCTACAGGATCAAAAGTTAGGCTATAAAAAAGTCTTAACAAATTTAAGAAGATTGAAATTATTATATCAAGCATCTTTTCTGAATAACAGGAGAAATTTTGAAAAATTCACAAGTATGTGAAAATTATATAACACATCCCTGAACAACAAATTTTTCAGAGAAGAAATCAGAAAGGGAAATAAAAAATAATCTTGAGACAAATACAAAAATACAATACACTAAACCTTGCCAGATGCAGCAAAAGCAGTTCTAAGAGGGACTTTTTAGTGATAAATGCCTACATTAAGAAAAGAATTGTGGTATAACTCTACAATAAAACGCTATTCAGCAGTTAAAAGAGCTTGACTACTGACACATGCTATAACATAGATTAACCTCAATAGGACCATGGTGTGTGAAATAAGGCAGACACAAAAGCCTATATACTGTATAAATTCTCCTAAATTAAATTCTTTAATAAATACATAGTGACAAAAAGTGGGTCTACAATTGTAAGGCACACAGCTTTAGGGAAGATATTGACTGCAAAGGAGCACAAGAGAACTTTTGACATGATAGAAATGTGATGCAAAATCACTGTATATGATTGTAAGATTTTATGAAGCTATATACTTATAATTAATGTTATTATATGTGGTGGTACGTAATACAATAAATTTGAAATTCTGAAAATTAAAAAAAAAACAAGTCAGGATGGAAAGAATGATACAGTAATATCTAACAGTTTTTTAAATTATCTCATCTATGCTAGATATCATGCCAGATATTCTAAGTATATTATTCTATTACATACCCACAATGGCCCTGCAAGAGAGAAGTAATACTATTTTATTTACAGGTAAAAATAAGAATTTATAGAAATTAAATAATTACACTAAGCCATACATTCCATAATCTTTAGAGCCAGAATTTGCACACAGATTTGTTTGCTACCAAAGATCATGCTATTCATATTTTACTAGTACATCTCTAAGTATAAATTAAGAACAATAATAAAGTATACTGTATTATAAAGTAAAACAAGAAAAGAAAAATATCTAGTCAAACAAAAGAAACCAAAAAAAAAAAAAGGTTTAATAAAATGAATACATAAAATCACCTTACATTTAGGCCCTTTTATCTATCACAATTAAGTCCAAAAGCAACTTACTTATTACCAAGATTTGTAAGATAAAATCTACACAAATACATGTGTTAGTATTTTGCAAAATATAATATAGATTCTCAGTAAACATTGAAGATCGGTAATATTGCAACAATAAAAACTAAGGATATATATGAGGAAAAAATTCTGCCAGCAAATGAAGACATTTTCAAAATAAATTATGAATAAAACTAGCAAACACTTCAATTTCTTTTCTAATTATGTCCTTAGACAGGAAAATGAATTTTAAATGTAGGTGATTGAGAATAAATGAAATCTCTTACATAAACAACTATTAGCAAAAAGCTAAAGTCCTTGGAATATCTGAACTTGCATAACTGAACTATTCCTGTCTGAATACTCATTGGGTGGTGAGAAAATTGATTAACATAGTTATTCAACCATTTATACTCATTTGATAAGGCTCCAGAAGGGTATAAAATTAAAATGTGGTAGTCTTAAAACAGAATATCACTAAAAATAATGATGGGGGAATTGACAAGTTTCTTTAAGATTCCTCTGCTATTCTAATGTCCTCCCCATTCCAATTTCATAGATTATGGGAGACAAAAAGAGAGTTTGCAGGATCATCAGAAGATACTAACCATGAATTGGAATGAAGAGAACAACAAAATACAGAAGTAGGGCTGAAAGACCTTGACTACAGATATCCAAAACAATCCAAGAGACTACTTACAAAGGCATACCACAATGAGGATTTCTCTGGACATGTCCACATATAAAGAGGCACTTCCTCAATATGTGGAATTGAGTCCCAAGAGCAACAAGCAAGCACCTCATTACTTCTTAAGATTCTTGATAGCAGATTCACATTAGCTTCCCATGTGAATTGTATTGGTACAATAATGTATGTCAAACCAAGCTCTAATATATACCCTCTAGGGTCTTTTCAATTTTTGATTTTTTTTATTCCTCTCTTTCTTCCTCAACATATACACCCTGGGGAAACAAATTAGGTTATGAGTGTGTTTCTGAGCTAGATCTTTACAACAAAGAAATGGTTATTAACTTTTAATCAAAACCCAATAACTGTGAATGGCATCCCAGTAGCTATAAGGATAATTTGAGTTAGTATATTGATGGAATATAACTCAGTCATGCATTGCTTAACAATGAGGATACGTTCTGAGAAGTATGTCGTTAAGTGATTTCACTGTTGTGCAAATATCGAGTGTACTTACACAAAACTAGATGATACAACCTACTACACACCTAGGATATATGGTATAGCCTATTGCTCCTAGGCGACATACCTGTACAGCATGTGACTGCACTGAATAACAGAGGCAAATGTAACACAATAGTATTTGTGTGTCCAAACATATCTAAATATAGAAAAGGTATAGTAAAGATATGGTATAAAAGATAAAAACTGATACACCTGTATAAAGCACTTACCAGGATAGGAGCTTGCAGAATGAAAGTTGCTCCGGGTAAGTCAGTGAGTGAGTGGTGAGTGAATGTGAAGGGCTATGACATCACTGTACAGTACTGCAGAATTTATAAACACTGTACACTTAGGCTACTAAATTTATTTAAAAATTAAGTGATTGTGCTATAGTGTTATGATAGCTACAACATAACTAGGCAGTAAGGCAGTAGAAATTCCCCAGCTCCATTATAATCTTAGGGGACTACTGTCCTATATGTGGCCCACTGACATTAAGGACTATATTTATAATCAAGATTTTGTTTAAAAATTAAGTATATTCAAGGAACACATATTCCCTCTCAACCAAAATCCAACAGAAATCCATCTTTAAAAATCTGAATCTATTGTATTTAAGGGGAAAAGTAAGTTCTGCTGCTGGAAGACAAAAGACAGTAACTGGAACCATAATTATAAAGCCCAGCCAGCTTTGCACCACAATTAGACCCCTGAGTCCCAAGAGATCTAGCTGAAGCATTCTAAATGTTTATCAAGATACAACTACGTTTGATGGATTTATGTCCTAGTAAATTCTAAATCTAACTAGATTTATCTAGGAATTAGATCTAAAACTAATAAAAGATAATGTTCCTTAGAGGATTAAGACAGTGTTTCTTTCCTCATGAATTTTGATAGTTTGGTCAAGTTAGCACTCACACTAAGATGTTCCAGGTTTACACCTCAGGAAAGGAGCAGTTGATTATTTTCCATAGAGCGGTCACATTAGGCCTCCTGGGAAAATGTAATATTTTACTACTATTCATAATGTAGTAGAAGATGTATTTTAATTTTAAACTATTCCTTGAGATGATTAGACAAAACTATTTTTAAGTTCACATTTGGGTAAAAAGACAAAAATAAGATAAAGAGCTTCATAAACTCTAAGATACTATATAGGTGAAAATTGTAGTCACTGTTTATTATTTTTGACACGTTTACTGGTAAATGACCATATCTATGCAATCTTTTTCCCTACCTCCTCCTGAGAACAAAACAGGTTCCATATAGAATTTTAATACTTAAACACTGCAGTATGCTTTTATTGGATTGACTGTGTTTAACTATGTTAACTGCTCTATACCCTGAGGCACAAGCACCTAATTTATTTTAAAAATTACTTAAGTATAAGTAATAGGTAGGTAGTCACAATAATAAAAATCAAATAAGTAAATTTAATTAATCAACATACACTTTAAATTAAAATATATGGGCATGTTACTCATAAAAAAGTTGTAACACAAATGATAAATCCTTGAGGTGGTGGTGGATATCCCATTTACCCTGATGTGATTATTACACATTGCATGCCAATATCAAAATATCTCATATACTCCATAAATATATACACCTACTATGTACCCCTAAAATATAAAAATTTTAAAAAGGAAAGGATTTTATATTTCATGTGATTAATATTTAGATTCTATTCTTGAGTTCTGCATAGTGTAAGTAAGCTCATCTGTTAACGGTCAACTGTTCTATTACAGAAGATATCCCTGTTAGTGACTAATTATTGCACTGACCATATGTAGTAACTGGTTTAGCATTTCAAACACTTGGAAAAAAAGTTTGTTTTTTGTTATAGCACTCTCACAGGATGTAGTATTTCCCTCGTTCAGTCTAATTTTCAGGTTATTTCAAATTACAATTTTACAGAAGTATATCCTATGTCTGGGTTCAGAGACGGTCAGCCAATCATTTTGCAGTAATAGTTTCTTGGCATGATTTTTGATCACAAAGGATATTTGTTTCATGTGACTTTAAATGAAATAAAACAACTTCAAGGTCTAGAGTGCAGGTTTCTTTCCATAATATAGCATGACACTGGTCTGATTCATGCTAAAGGAAGTTGGTGGCAGTACCTAGCAGGGACCAAAAGAAATATGTGCTGTAGGACAAACTTACCTATACATTACTGCCACATAGTACTGCACACCTATATCACCACCACCCAGAAGGAATAACTGGAAACTCTGAGGGTGGAAACGGAAAAAGGGACAGAGAATTGTGTGTTAATATAGAACAATAACACAGAAAGTAGTAAGATTATACAGATAGTTGTTTTGGTCACCTTAGGTCACTTACAACGACCTCATATACATGTCTGTAGCTGTGTCAGAAGAAAAATAAGAATTGCACTAGAGCCACGAAGAACAAAAAGCATAATTTTCTCTACTCAGTGCTTTTGAGTAGTGCTGTATCCCCAGGCTTCCCTGTTTTATTTATTTATTTATTTACTTACTTATTTATTTATTTATTGCAGGGCTGAATAAGTTTTTCCTAACAGCAGCAGATTTTTTCATGAACCACTAGATGCTAAATTGTGGGCAGTTTCTTATAACTACCCAGGTCATACAGGGCTAGCTGTGTGCTGGGTCAACAAGCAAGGTTCTGTTCAGCTCAGTGAGTGGCTACATGGTAGTGTCATAAATCAGGAGTTCTGGGGCATTCTGCTAGAGTCAATATGATCTCTTGCAACTGAGGTCTATTCCCATTCAGATACAGACTAAACTGTGATAAGTCACAGATCCCCAAAATATCACGAGAACTGTACAAACAATCTTTCATTTCTAACCTCATTTTCTGGTAGAGTTTTCTTTGAACTCTTTGCTTATTACTAAAGTAAGGGCTTTTAAACTGGAAAGTAGTCAATACTTTGGATCCTGGGGTGTACTTGTAAGACTGAGAGAATTCAGAATACATATTTTAAAATTTTTCAGAACATTTTCTACCCCAAGATCCTTTACTTAAAAGAAGGCAATCCCTCCAAAAATAAGCTACCCACTCATAGTATCCTTTCAGCTTATTCAAATGGTATAATTTTGAAATATTCAACAAATAAATGATGGCTACTATTTTTGAGTATACTGTCACAGTTAGCTAGGACTGTGTCATCAACAAATCCCAGCCTCATCTCTTCTTCCAATTTTCCAAGTAGTACTTTGCTTTGGAAATTAAGATCAGAGTTAAAAGAGGTCTAGAAAGCAACACAGTTCACCCAACATTTGTGTATGGGAACACCTTAAAGACATTTTTTGGTGTTTGGAAAGGCTAACACTTGGAACACATTAAAACATTAGTAAGGGAGTGGTGGCATAAATTCATTACAAGCACACGTTACTCTTACTATGTTTCTACTGGATATAGTCTTTGAAAAATATAAATATAGTTTTTTTATAAATACAAAACTCACTCTTCACACAGATTAGCAAGTACTATAGCTTTGATTCAGCAAGTTTTATATTTCAGTAGAGAGAAGCCATCACAGGTAAAGTTTCACCTGCCTGACAACACTAAGAAATCTTGCAAGATGACACTAAAGTATAATAGAAACTCTATCTTAATGCTTTCTGGCTTGAATGTGTATGCATTTTTTTTCTCTATAAAGAATGTCATCTTACTTTTGTGCTGCTCCAAATGTGTCTTTGTAATTTCCCTATACACATGACAAAACTTATCATCATCTGTTGGGCCTAGAGGACACATCAACAACTGAAGAATATATAAATATACTTATAAAAGTACATCAAAATATACATGTATAAGCATATTCATTGCAGTATTATTCATAATGACAAGCCATCTAAGTATTTATCAACAGTGGAATCATTAAATACGTTATGATATGGATCTATGTCTTTGTTATGGTTTGGATCTATGTCTCACCAAATTTCATGTTGAATTGTAGTCCCCAGTATTAGAGGTGGGGCCTGGTGGTAGGTAGTTGGATCATGAGGGTGAACTTCTCATGAATGGTTTAGGACTATCCCTTTGGTGCTGTTTTTGTGAGATCAGTTTGTAAAGTAAAATGATAATCAGCTATTAAATACAAATATATGTATATACTGATATAGAACAATTCTCAAGATAATTTTGATACCTTGTGCAATGTGAAAATCAGTATGTAAAATGCCATATATAGTTTTGTAAAAAGTTAAAAAATATTATATACACAAAATTTTCTCACCATATGTTTGTAATGCTTTAAAAAATAATTCTATCTGAACAGACTTTTCTCAAAAGAAAACACACAATTGGCCAAAAAAATATGAAAAAAATGCTCAACATCAGTAGTCATCAGGGAAAACGCAAATCAAAATCACAATGAGATATCATTTTACCCCAGTTAGAATGTCTATATCCAAAAAGATTTAAAAATAACAAATGCTGGGAAGCATGTAGAGGAGGAACCTCGTATACTGTTGGTGGGAATGCGAATTAGCACAGGCAACATAGAAAACAGTAGAAAGAGTCTTCAAAAAATTAAAAATAGAACTACCATATAATCCAGCAATCCCATTACTGGGCATTTATCCAAAGGCAAAGAAAACGATGTATCAAAGAGATACCTATACCCCCATGTTTATTGCAGCACTATTCCCAATAACCAGAATATAGAATCAACCTGATTGTCTATCAATGGGTGAATGGATAAAGAAAATTTGGTATGTATACATAATGGAATACTACTCAGCCATAAATAGAATGAAATCCTGTCATTCACAGCAACCTGTATGAGCCCAGAGGACATTATATTAAGTGAAATAAGTAAGGCACAGTAAGATAAATAGCACCTGTTTTCACTCATATGTAGAAGCTAAAAAAAGTTGATCTCATAGAGTAGAATTATGGTTGCTAGAGGCTTGGAAAGAGAGAGGGAGGGAGAAAAGACAGAGATTGGTTAATGGATACAAAATTACTCTAAATAGGAGAAATAAATTCTAGCTTTGGATAACACTGTAGGGTGGCTAGGTCAACTATAATTTACTGTATTTTTTCAAAACCCTAGGAGAGACGATTTTGAATGATATATGCTTTAAAAAGTGATAAAGGTTTGGGGTAATTGTTAATTACCCTGATTTGATCATTACACATTGTATACATGTATTGAAATATCACACTGTACCCCATAAATGTGTACAATTATGAATTATATATTAATCATGTGTCAATTAAAAATAAATAAATGACACTGTATTAAGATAAGCTATATGGGCAATTAAATTATAAAGTTTTTTTCTTTACAATTTTATATGTTAAAAATAACATTGATAATCGATATTTTAAAATACATTAACAGTCACTGAGGAGTCCCACTAGGCCAGAAATCCAGTGTACCAGATTATAGGGATTTCCGTTTAGGAAACTTGAATGTATCTGCAAGTCATAAACAGTTAAATACATTTCCTGGATTTTCTGAACAAGTCCCAGAAAGACTCCTTCAGCAGTCTCTAAAGGCTAGCTGTTAGTGGGTAGAAAAGATGGTGCAGATCTCATCCTGACTCAGCACATGCTAAGAGCTAAACTGTCTGTCAAAAGGAATTCTTTATAGAATAAAATTTAAAAGCTTAGACTTAAAGTGTACACTAATGACCTGGTAATTGTCTTAATGACTTTTCAATGAAGTGTGAAATTCTCTGTTAACATGTCAACAGAGTGTGAAATATTTTACAAGCATGGCTTTATTATAAAACTGTGTACCTGCTGTGTAGTCTACTAGTAATCCTTGTTGCTTATCCAGTAAATATTTCTGGTTATATTCTGAGCACTTAGTCAATTAACATTTATATTGGCTGGTAATCTTTTTTCCATTTTTTCATTTGACTGTTTGTACTGTTTGTCTATTTGTTTAATCTGGGGACCAGAGAAGACTGCCTAGTTTTCTTTGATGACAAACATCTCACTTGAGTGATTTCAAGAGAAAAAACCGGTTTCAGGTACAGAAAGATTAAAATGCTTAACCAAGTTATCCAGTAATGATACTGATATAATACATCAGACTTCCTGACCTCCATTCTTGCACACATATCATGACTTCATTCTACATATCATAGGATAAAGTAAAATTAATAAAACAAAAAATGCACATTTTATTTTTAAATTATGCAATTAAAACATGAAGAAAATTGAATAAATGATAAAATATTATTTGCTGCCACAGTGTGAGGATTTTGCATGATACTTCTTTGGTAAATGGAATTTTAGCAGAAGTGATAACATGCAAGTTGACAGAAGATCTTTTACATGCAATCACATTGTTTGATTTTCTCTCCCCTGCCCTCCACTATGAGACTAGCATGTCCAAGATAGGAGCTATTTTTCAGCTGGTGTTCTAGAAAGAGAAGACATAAGGAGCATAGGTTCAAACACTCATGGACTTGCAAAGGAGAAATAAATATTTTGTGCTGTAAGCCACTGAAATTTGGGGGTGTGGTTAACCCCAGAAAAAACTATTTGCTTACTATTGTTTTAGATGGTCAAAGTTTGTTTAGTTTTATGCCTATGTTTATTATTCCCTTATAACTGTTTCTTTGATACTTGTCCTTCCTTCTGGGATCACTTTCCCTCATAAAGACAAGCCCATAGAAGTTCCCTTAGGGAAAAAGAGTTATTAGTAAACTTCAAATCTTATGTTTGTTGGAAAATACCTCTATTCTGCTACAATGTTTCAGAGACTCTTTTGCTTAGGTATAAAATTCTAAGTCGACAGTTATATATTGTCTTGACTCTTAACTCTTTAGATATTATTGCACTGCTTTCTGGCTTACAGTGCTGCTATCGAGAAGTCATCTGACAATCTTATTGCCCTAACTTTTTTTTTTTTTTTTTTTGCCTCCCTGGCTTCTTCATTGTTTTCCTCAGTATCCTGAAGTTTCAGTATCAAATGTCAAATTGTGGATTTCTCTTCATTTATTCTTCTTGGAATCCATTAGCCTTTTTGAAACTTTGAAACTGAAGATTCACAGTTCTTATCAATTTTAAAAAATGATCAATTATTTTTCAAATATTGCCTCTCCCCAACTTATCTATTATCTTTTTCTGTTTCTCAAATTAGATGTGTATTGAATCTTCTCACTCTAGCATTTATGACCCTTAATCTATCTTTCATATTTCCATCATTTTTTCTATCTACTGCATTGTCTCATGATTTTCATATCTAATCTGCAGCTTTTTATAGTTTCTGTGCCTAATCAGTGATTTAACTAGTTCATTGAATTTCTAATTTCATATGTACATATATACATGGGTGTATTTCTGGAGTCCTATCTCGTTCTTCAAATCTGCGTAGTCATTTTTCTAAAGTCACCTACTCCTTTGTTAAACGCTTAATACTTCCTTTTATTTCTTTAAAAGTAATAAGCGGATATGTTGTTTATTCTATATATGTTAACTTCAATAGACGCAGTTTTTCTAAATCTGCGTGACATGATTTATTTTCATCAAGTTCTTTTTAAATTTATTTTTTATATTTATAGATTTACAGGGTACGAGTGCAGTTTTGTTACATGAATACACTGCATAGTAGTGAAGTCTGGGCCTTTAATATACCCATCACTTGAATAGTGAACATTGTACCCAATAGATAAATTTTCAACCCTTACACCCCTCCCTTGTTCCTATGTTTTGGAGTCTCTAATGTCCATTATTTTACTCTGTATTTTCACGTATACCCATTGTCTATCTCCCATGTATAAGTGAGAACATGCACATTTTAACCCAAATTATATTTCCAGAAATCAGAAGCTCCAGAGACAAATGCGTGCTCCACTGCTTTCTTTCCTCTCTAAAACTGTATTTTCTCATCTAGCCTTAACAGATTTCACTTACTTTCTGATCCATCAACCATGTATTTACAAATGAATTTTATCTACCTTCCATAAATTTTAGATGTTCTACACCAAGAATCTTCCCTGTGTATCTGATAGGCCATATTTAGAGAATAAAAAGACAATAACATTTGTCTTAATATTAAAAATTTCTATATTCCTGGGTTAAACCTCACTTAGGATATGTTTTTAAATATATTAATGGAGCTAGATTACTAATATTTTACTAAAAGGTCTGCATCTGTTTTCATAAACTAGATTGGTCTCATTTTGGCTTTTATCTGTAGGTTATAATAGTTTCATAAATGAGTCGTAAAAAGTTCCTTCTTTTTTTCACATGCTTTAAAACCATGTTCAGAAGATAAGAATTAAATGTTCATTAAAACTTTGGTAGGGCCTCGAGGGTTTTCTTTGGAGAGTTTCTGATGACTCTCTCTCATGGATTCACTCGGTTCCTATTTTTTCTTGATTTGGTTTCAAAATATTAAACATTCTATACATTTGTACATTTTGTGTATATTTTCAAATAAACTGGCAAAAACTTCCCATAGCATTATCCTCTTATTTTAAACATCTGTGATTTACTTATACCTATGTTTCTTAATTATTTTTATACCGCTCTTCAGTGACTTCTCTTTTTTCTTCATCAATATTTCAAAATGTCTATTTTACTACTATTTTCAAATATATACTTTTATTTTGCTCATCCTCTTTTTAATTTGTATTAATCACATTATAAATTCTTGCTCTGTCATCATTTTAGTCCTTTTTCTTTCAGTTTATTTTCATACTGTTTTTCTAACCTCTTGAATTGCATGATTAATTCTCTGATTTAAAACTTACTTTCTGTTGCATACACTTAAAGTTATCCACTCCCTTTTGAGTACAGTTTTAATTTCCACAAAGTTAGATGTCAAGTATTATTATTGTTTTAAAATTACATTTTTCTTATTCCTTATAGGATATTTCCTTTCACCCATGAATTATTTAGAAGTGTTTTCTTTTCAAATGAATAACAGTAAGCTGGTCATATTTTTATTTTTGATTTCAAATGTAAGTGCATTATGGTCAGAGAATACATTTGTTGTGCGTTGAGACTTGATATGGCCTAATATTTGGTCAATATTTATAAAAGTTCCATGTGTGTTTGAAAATAATGTATATTTCCTAATTGCTGGATATAGGATTATATGCATATGCATTAAATAAAGCTCTTTAAAATGTGGTTAAGATTTGGTTGATTCAATGTTTTTAAAATACTTGATCATTCAATTAGAGAAGAACATTACAATATTTCGTGGTGGTAATGGATTTGTCAACTTCTTCTTGTAGCTTTATCATAATTTTAAAAATATTTTCCATCCATTTGTTTTCAACCTTTCAACGGTTTTAAAGTTTAAGTGTGTCATTTATAAACAGTATATAACTGGATACTGTTTCTTTATCCACCTGATGATCTGTCTTATATCTGTATAAATGCATTTATACATATTCATTAATGACATATTTTGATTTATTTTTCCAACTTGATTTTGTAATTTTTATTTTTCATGCTATCCTTTTTATTGTTGTTTTCCTCCTTTATGCCTTCTATTGAATTGATCAAGCTTTGTTCAGGCCCTTTTTTCTCTTCCCTTAGTTTATAACCATTTAATAACCTTTGAATTTTTTGTGATTAATCTAAAATTTTTAACAGTCATATTTTACCTTAAATATTTAAAGCTAATGCACACCTTTAAGTTCCTCCAAAATAATAGATACCTTTTAGAACTATTTGATTCTATTAAGCACCCTTCTATCTTTAATCCATTCTAGTTTTTCTCTCCTTATGGAGCTATTAGGTATGTTATAATTTTCCCATCTATTTTCCATATCTCTTCAACTTCTTTCATATATTTCATATTTTCATGTCTCTGTGATGCACTGTGGGTCATTTTCTATTATCCACCTTCTGATTAAATAGTTTTCTATTTAGCTTTTTCTATTTTGCTTGTCCACTGAATCTCATTTTTTTAACATTCTATGTAGTATTTTATTTCAAATTTAACTATTATTTTTTCACAACGTTTTCTTCTTTCCATGTGGTTTCTTTTTAATTTTTTTATTAACCTGCACTTAATTTATGTTTTTTCAGATGACCTATTATCTCATGTTCTGTGCTTATCCTCCTAATTTGTTGTGACTGCTGACTTTAACTGAAGATATGTTATTGCTCTGTGTGTATTGTCATTTTTTGTTTCCTTGTTTTGAGCTCATTTTCAGCAGGGATAATTTTTCTACAGAAAATTCATGGGAAATGAGTGTTGCTTCTTCTTCCACATGTCCTTGGGATATGTCTGACCTGAGATTTATCTCTACGTATTTTTTTTAAAATTTTGGTGACTCTCTAACTTTATGGAAACAGTACGTTCGCTCTTTAGTAGTGTATGTAGTTAGCATATGCAGATCATCTTTATAGTTTCAGTTTGTCAGTGTATAGTACATTTTTCCGCCAAGAGTCTAAGGTAAGGTAAGGCAAGTAATTTTGCACTCTCTCAGGAGCATTGGGAAAAACGTTTCTAGTTTCCCTGTCACTTACAGTACAACTTTTCAAAATTCAGTTTTATTCGGGAGTCTTAGGTCCAAGCTCTCACCTCATGGAGGATTAAGGCTTAATTTTCTGTCCATGCATGATATAAAAACCCAAGCCCTTAATGTTAGCACTTCTAAGCTTGACTAGCAACTCTCTTGTATGCTTCCTAAGTCAATGTCTTTCCTCTGCCTTTGAATCTTCTAAGACACAAATACATTTATGTCTAACATTTCCTTTTTTTTTTTCAGGGGCAGAATATGACCCGGTTATATTTCCCTCTGTTGTTTCTCTATGCCTTTCAGTAAGACTCAACTTAACCTGCTTCTTAAATTGGTCCATTTTCTTTTCTAACATATACAGAACTGGTATTTTTTATTGAATTTAGGCGTTCTCTTTTCTGTTGTTTTCTATTTGATTTCTGGTACAAATATTTGTTTTAATAACATATTCATCTAGATTTCATTTTTCACATAGTGAAAGATATGAAATCAACAAAAGTTGGGCCTGTCAAATGCATCTACTCTTTAGACAAATCATGTCCACTTCCACCTTCTACACTTAAATAACAGTACTCAAGAGTCGTTCTCCCATCAGATCAATATCTAACCCAGGTCTGAACTTGAACTATCATTATCCTATTTCAATCCCCTTTAATATGTCTCATTTTTTATATACATTTCTTTTGAGTCCTAATTCATTAAATTTCTCAAGCTTCTTCTCTTGGAATACATATTATAACTAAATTTTTACCTCAAATAAGTGTGCTGCCTTGAAACTCCACTAATGATTCTTTAATACTATTTTACACAGATCTTTCTACTTTTGTCTCATCAAAAATGTCCAGATTTTCTGTAATCACTTGGTGTAGCCGTCCTTAACTGTACATTACTTTCCCCAATTACTCTTCCCACCTTCCACCCAGATTCTTTATCTGCAACCTTTCAATAATCTCCTGGATTCTGGCCCCCTACTGGGGAATCACACCTGATTGTTGTCTGAAAACATTCATCTTTTCCTCTACTAGATTTTACTGGGATCTAGTCACTCTTTCAGGTCTGGTTAAAACTTGGGTACTTTCTACTTCAGAAATTTGCTGTGCAGAGAAGTTAGATATGAAGCAATCTTTATTTCCCTCTTATATCATTTTATTCTGGCCATTGAGAATTCAGTTTTCCTTTCACAAAAATAGGGTCTGTTATGCTATGAGCTTTATCTACCTTCTAAGTAAATCTTTTACTTATTTTTATTCTTCTATTGCCCTTATTCTGTTATTAAAATTCAAGCACACTTTTCAAATCACTCTAAATACTTCTTGATTTCCTAAACAACTCTAATTCCTATAGACACAATCCCAGGAATGAGCTTTATTAGTTTCCCTCAAATATTTTTATTTTTAATCATTTCATTAACTTGTTTCTCCAGCTCAAACTATGATGGCATGTTTTCTTTTTAATTCACTTGTTGGTTTAGTAAAAAAAACCTACCACTTTTCTTCAGGTAAAGTCTCAAGTTGTGTCTGTAATCTAAAGTCATAATTTAAATGTAAGAAAATAATACATCCAGACTCAACGTAAGACAATTTGATGGGAAGATAGCAATTGAGTTTTAGTGTGGGCCCAATATGTGAATTCAAGGTTACCACTATCACACTTTCCTTCTTAACCCCACGTACAGAAAACAATTTGGAGAAGTCAGTGTGGCACTCTAGCCTCCATGAGTTTGGTACTAGCACCTTAAAGTTAGAATAAAACACACTAGTCTTCTGAAATGCATATGCATTTAATATACTTGTTTGTAAAGAGCTGAGAAACAATGAAATAGAAGTCAATAATCTTTGTCTAAACAAATGATATCCAGAAAGACTCTCTTTTACTTTGAATTCTTGATTCAGCTGTTCTTTCTTACTAAGGCCTCTGCAATACTCATGCATCTGCTGAAGATCACATGAAGCCCCATACATGTGCTCCAGCCAATGTTTGCATACTTCAGAGTCAAATAGGCATAGACTGCAAAGCTCCCACCATCGCCATTTGACCAAGACCATCTGTAGTATACCATATCAGACTAAATCTCCCTGGCCTGCTTCTTGGTTGAGGCTTGTGGCTGGCCTCACATTGCTGCCAACACCTGACTTTGTGGAAATGCTTGATTTTCCTTAAGGTGGAAAAGACTCACTTTTCACTCAAGGCAGCTATTTTAATAAAAAGCATATCTTGCATCTGGATAAAGCTGCCTAAACTGTGGTGACTCATGGTATTCAACATGCATTTTTGCTTAACAAATTATTCTTGGATTATTGGCTTAAATTCAGTCCATTTATTATATTACAGTTTCTGCTTAGCAGGAACCCAGGCATGGCTTGAGTGGGTCATCTGTCTCAGGGTGTCCCACAAAAATGCAATCAAGATGCTGAATGAAGCTGTGGTCTCATCTGAAAGTTTAACTAAGGAAGCATCCATTTCCATGTTCACTCATATAGTCATTGGCATCATTCAGTTCTTTGTCAGCTGTTGGAATCAAGGCTTCAGTTACTTGCTGATTGTTAAATGAAAGTTTCCCTCAATTTCTTGCCATGTGGACCTCCCCAACATGGGAGCTTGCTTCTCAAAACATGCAAGACAACAACCAATAGGGAAAATGCTAGCAAAATGAAAGCCACATGCTTTTGTAACCTAATCACAGAAATGACGTCCTATCACTTTTTCTATATCTATAATTGCTAGGTGCAGCTCAAAATCATGCAATGAGGGAATACGCAAGGGTATGAATATTAGAAGGTGGGGATCATTAAAAAGGTGTCCCAATAAAAGCCATTACAAGCTGCCAAAGTAAAATGTCCAGTCGACACACTGAAGTTCAAAGCCAAAGTTGTCTACCTTGGTTATAAATATGTTATTGGTCGATAAATTGTTTTGGTCGACAATTCTGTTGTCTCAAAATTTCTCTGGGATCTCAGTCTAACACACCAAAATTGGGGTTGAAGAAAGCTCTAGTTTGTATTTTTCTGTCCACAATCTGAACATGTGAAGAGAAATGATTGTAAGACAGATAGCACTCAAAATGTTACTTTTGTTACTATTACAGCTTATATTGAAAAATGTAGCTTATATCTGTCATCAAGTTGATTTCCTATTATTGAATTAGACAAGTTTCTCTACCCAGTCTTGGTGCTGTTACACTAGCATACATTTCCCTCACAGGAGCAGGCCCCTTTAGAATATTTGAAGGATGAGAGTAGAAAACCTGCTCTCTGTAGATATGTTCACTTCTAAGAAAATAATAGAGGAAATGCTAGGGATGTAAAGGCTCTGTTTATTCAAACTTAACAGTAAAATTAAGCTAATCTTCCTTTCCTGAAAAGGAGTAAGAAGTTTTCTTCACTATGAAGCTTTCTTCATTGTAACGGAAAGTTTAAGAAATAAAGTTTTTCCACTTCACAACAGTAGATAAAAGGAAGAATTATTTTACAACTTAGGCTAAAATTTTCTGTTAATTTGTGCCACACCTTTACATTCTGTGACTAAAGATAGAAAATGAAAAACTTTCTTAATCAAAGAAAAACAAAAGTTTTTTTAAAAAATCACTGGGACCTAGAACAATAGATTAAAAGTCAAGAAACACATGGTCTATTCCAACACCATGCACAAGTTAATACACTGCCAAAGTTTCAGATTCTTCAATATAAGGGTAGGTATGAACTCATTTATAGGGATACAAATGATTTACATTAGATAAGTGATTCTCAGTGGGGAAGAGGAGGCATTACTTTCTAGGTAGGGAAGTGACTTCTTTTTCCCATAATATGATAAATTGGATATCCTGAACAATCTTCCCTGTGAAAATAAACAGAAAACCAGAATAGGCTTGCAGTCACTTATTTTAAAAATAATGCAAGATAAATGCCTTTCCACAATAAAACTCCAAGGTTTGATGACTTCCCTGACAAGTTCTATCAAATGATAAAGTACCAAATAATTATAATATCAGATAAGCTTTTCCACAACAGCAAAAAGAAGGAAAACTCGACAACCAATGTTATAACCTAGGTGGACCTGGATATCAAAGTAAAGACAGTTTGAAAAAGAAAAGGTAGAAGCCCATTTTACTTATTTATATAATGGGAAAATCTTAAAATATTAGCCAAACAAAACAATAATACAATTTAAAAAATGATACATTATGACCATGTTAGATTTATTCTCAGATCAAAAGATTGGGTGAATATTAGAAACTCTATTGATCAATATAGTAAGATGTAATATGTTTCATTACATTATAACATTTATGAAGAAAATAATATGAATATATCAACATGTGAATGAAACTGAAGAACATTCAACAGCTGTTCACAAAAAAATTAGGGTAGGAATAGAAAGAAACATTTTTAACTGATGAAAATATCTATAATAACTAAGCTTAGAACAAACTTAAGAGTGGAACATTATACTCTTAAATATCAGGATCAAAACAATAATTCCTAGTATTAATATTTCTATTCAGCATTTTACTGGAAGTCCTAGCAAGTGCACTAAACATTTTAAAACAAATTAGAGGAGGGGTGGGGCAAAAATGCAGAATAGAAAGCTCCACCAATCATTCCCTCTCCACCCCTTGGTAGGTAGATCAACTTCATATCACTGAAAGAGACACTGAAGTGGTGAGAAAAAGTCTTAAATTACTGGCTACACACTCCCCCATTATCCAGAAGTGGTGGCATGGTGCAGAGACCATTTCTGAATGCTAGAGGAGAGAGAACATACCAATTGTGAGGCACTGAACTCAATGGAGACCTTGTTATAGCAGAAAGTAAAACTGGACCAAACTCAGCTGACACCCATTCCAAACTGAGTGCTCGCAAGTCTTGATATCACGGGCTAAAGTGCTTCAGGGCCTCATATAAACTTGACAGGCAGTCTATACCATGAGGGCTACAACACCTAAGGGAGTCCTAGTCTTGAAATGGACCCAGAGCCAGTGGATTTGGGGGGTTTGTGTACTACTGAGACACTATCTGGGATGGCTAAGAGAGTGCTGCCATCACTCTTCCCCAAACCCCAGGATGCATAACTCATGACTCCAAGAGACCCCTTCTTTCTGCTTGAGGAAAAGAGATGAAAGAGTGGGGAGAACTTTGTCTCGTATCTTGGATATCAGCTCAGCCACAACAGGATAGGGCACCCATCAGAGTCATGAGATTCCCTTTCCAGACTCTAGTCCCTGGATGATATTTCTAGACACACCCTAGGCCAAAAAAGAACCCACTGCCTTGGAAGGAAGAACTCAGTCCTGGCATAATTCATCACCTGCTAATCGAAGCGTCCTTGAGTATAACCAGCAGTGATACCCAGGTACTATGTTGAGGGCCTTGGGTGAGCCTCTGAGTCTTGGTGGCTTCAGATGAGGCTCAGCGCATTTCCAGCTATAATGGCTACAGGGTAAGACTCCTTTCACTTGGAAAAAAGTTCAGGGAAAAGTAAAGAGGACTTTGTCTTGCACGTTAGGTACCAGCTCAGCCACATGGTGGTAGAGTACCAAACAGGCACTTGGGGTCCCCAGTTCCGGGACTTGGCTCTTGGATGGCATTTCTGGACATGCCCTCAGCCAGAAGGGAGCCCGTTTCCCTAAAAGATGAGACTCAGGCCTGGCAGCATTCACCACAAGTTGACTGAAGAGCCCTTGGGACATAAGGGGAGATTGGCAGTAGTCTTGCAGTACTCCCTGTGGGTGTAAGGTGGCAATGGCCATGGGGTAAGGATCCTCTGCCTTTGGAAAGGGGAAAGAGAAATAGGAAGGACTGTATCTTGTTGTTTGAGTGTCAATCAGCCACAATACAATAGAACACAGGTTAGATTTCTAAGGTTTATGACTTTAGTCCCTGGTTTCTGGACAGTACCTCTTGACCATCCTAAGGCCTGGTGGAATTTGTTGCCCTGAAGGGAAGGACATAGGCTTGACTAGCTTTGCCACCTGCTAACTGTAGAGTCCCAGAAGTTTGAACAAACGAGCAGTGGCCAGGGAGTGATTACAGCAGGTCTCAGGTGAGACTCAGTGCTGTGCTGGTTTCAGGTCTGACCCAGCACAATCCTACGGGTGGTAGTCACAGAGGTGCTTGTGTCATCCCACTCATAACTCCAGGCAACTCGGTACAGGGAAAGAAACTTTGATTGTTTGGCAGAAAGTAAGGGAAGAGAACAAACATCTCTCCTGTGTAATCCAGAGAATTCTTCAAGAACTTGTTCAAGACTATCAAGGTGGTACATCTAAGAATCTGGAAGAACCACAGCATTACTGGACTTGGGGTCCCCACTAAAACAGAAACAGCTTAAATCACAAAACCTAAGTCCTTTTGAATATCTGGAAAGTGTTCCCAAGAAGAATGGGTGCAAACAAGCTCAAACTGAGAAGACAACAATAAATACCTAACTCTTTGATGCCCAGACACAGATGAATGTCTAAAAGGATAAAAATGATCCAGGAAAATATTTCCTCGCCAAATGAATTAAATAAGGCATGAGGGACCAACCATGAAGAAACAGATACGTTGCTTTTCAGACAGAGAAAGCTATTCAAAATAGCTGGGTTGAGGAAACTCTAGGAAATTCAAGATAACACAGAGAAAGAATTCAGAATTCTATCAGATAAATTTAACAAATATATTGAAATAACTGCAAACAATCAAGCAACAATTCGGGACTGAAAAAAAATGCAGTTAGCATACTGAAGAATAAATTCAGAATCTTTTAACAGCAGAACCAATCAACCAGAAGAAAGAATTAGTAAGCTTGAAGACAGGCAAATTGAAAATACACAGTCAAAGGAGACAAAAGAAAATAAGGAAAAACAATAAAGCACAACTATAGGATCTAAAAGAAAATAGGCTCAAAATAGCAAATCTAATAGTTACTAGCTTTAAAATGGAAGTAAAGGGAGACATAGGTGTCGAAAGTTTACTCAAAGGGATAATAACAGAGAACGTCCCAAACCTAGAGAAAGATATTAATACCCAAGTATATGAAGGTTATAGAACACCAAACAGATTTAACCCAAAGACTACTCCAAGGCATTTAATAATCAAACTCACGATGGTCAAGGATAAAGAAGGGATCCTAAAAGCAGCAAGATAAAATAAACGAATAACATACAATGGAGCTCCAATGTGTCTGGCAGCAAACATTTCAGTGAAAACCTTACAGCCCAGGAGACAGTGGCATGACATATTTAAAGTGCTGAAGTGATATGGTTTGGCAGTGTCCCTACCTAAATCTCAGTTTGAATTATAGTTCCCATAATCCCCACATGTCGTGGGAGGGACCCAGTGGGAGGTAATTTAATCATGGGGGAGGTTACCCTCATGCTGTTCCCATGACAGTGACTGAGTTCTCATGAGGTCTGATGGTTTTATAAGGGGCTATTTTTCCCTTTTGCTTGCCATTTTTGCTTGCTGCCACCATGCGAAGAAGGATGTGTTTGCTTCCCCTTCCACCATGATTGTAGGTTTCCTGAGGTCTCCCCAGTCATACTGAAATGTGAGTCAATTAAACCTCTTTTCTTTATAAATTACCCACTTTGCGGTATGTCTTTATTAGCAGTATGAGAATGAACTAAAAGAGTAAATTGGTGCCAAGAGTGAGATGCTGCTATAAGGATGCCCCAAAATGTGGAAGTGACTTTGGAACTGGGTAACAGGCAGAGATTGGAACAGTTTACAGGACACACAAAACAGACAGGAAAATGTGGGAAAGTCTGGAAGTTCCTAGAGACTTGTCCCAGCAGTAACCCATGGAACTTCCCTAACATCTGCCATACTTCTCCTCACATAACAAAAACCGAATGATTTGACCAAAATGATGACAGTGATTTGGACAATGAAGTCCATGCTGAGGTGGCCTCAGATAGAGATGAGGAACGTGTTGGAAACTGGAGTAAAGTCACTCTTGCTATGCAGAGACTGGCAGCATTTTGCCCCTGCCCTACAGATCTGTGGAACTTTTAGCGTGAGAGAGACGATTTAGAGTATCTGGCAGAAGAGATTTCTTAGTGACAAAGCATTCAAGAGGAAACAGAGCATAAAGGTTTGGAAAATTTGCAGCCTAATGATGCAATAGAAAAGAAAAATCCATTTTCTGGGGAGAAATTCAAAGCAGCTGCAGAAATTTGTATAAGTAACTAGGAGCCAAACGTTAATCACCAAGACAATGGGGAAAATGTCTCCAGGACATGTCAGAGACCTTCATGGCAGCCCCTCCCATCAGAGGTCTGGAGGCCTAGGAGAGAAAAATAGTTTCCTGGGCCAAACCCAGGGTCCCCCTGCTTTCTGCAGCCTTGAGACATGGTGCCCTGTGTCCCAGCCACTGCAGCTCCAGCCATGGCTAAAAGGGGCCAACATACAGCTTGGGCCATTTTGTCAGAGTGTACAAGTCCCAAGCCTTGGCAGCTTCCACATGGTGTTGAGCCTGCAGGTGCACAGAAGTCAAAAACCGAGGTTTGGAAACCTCTGCTTAGATTTCAGAGGATGTACGGAAACGACTGGATGTCCAGGTAGAAGTTTGCTAAAGGGGCAGAGCTCTCATGGAGAGTCACTGCTAGGGCAGTACAGAAAGGAAATGTGGGGTCAGAGCCCCCACACAGAGTTAACACTGGGGCATTGACTAGTGGAGCTGAGAGAAGAGGTCCACCGTCCTCCAGACCCCAGAATGGTAAATTCAGCAACAGCTTGTACCGTGTGCCTGGAAAAGCCACAGACACTCAAAGCCAGCCCATGAAAGCAGCCAGAAGGGGAGCTGTACCCTGCAATACCACAGGGGTGGAGCTGTCCAAGGCCATGGGAGCCCACCTCTTGCATCAGTGTGACCTGGATGTGAGACATGGAGTCAAAGAAGATCATTTAAAAACCTTAGGACTTAATGACTGCTCTATTGAATTTCCAATTTGCATGGGGCCAGCTGGCCCTTTGTTTTAGCCAATTTCTCTGATTTGGAATGTGCATATTTACCCAATGCACGTACCCACACTGTATCTAGGAAGTGACTAATTTGCTTTTGATTTTACAGGCTCATAGGTGGAAGGGACTTGCCGTGTCTCAGATGAGACTTTGGACTTGGACTTTCAAGTTAATGACAGAATAAGTTAAGACTTTGGGGGACTGTTGGAAGGACATGATTGTGTTTTGAAATGTGAGGACATGAGATTTGGAAGGTACCAGGGGTGGAATCATATAGTTTGACCGTGTCTCCACCCAAATCTCATCTTGAATTGTAGTTTCCATAATCCCCATGTGTTGTGGGAAGGACCTAGTGAGGGGTAATTTAATCATTGGGTTGGTTTCCCTCACACCATTCTCATGATAGTAAGTGAGTTCTCACAAGAGCTGATGGTTTTATAAGGGGCTTTCCCCGCTTTTGCTATCCGTTTCTCCTTGCAGCCACCATGTGAAGAAGGACATGCTTGTTTCTACTTCCACCATGATTGTAAGTTTCATGATGCCTCCCCAGTCATGCTGAACTATGAGACAATTAAACCTCTTTCCTTTGTAAATCACTCAGTCTTGGGTATGTCTTTATTAGCAGAATGAGAACAGACTAACACATGAAGAAAACAAACTTTTACCCTAGAATGGTATAATAGTATATGTACTAAAAATATCCTTCACACATAAAGGAGAAATACTTTTCCAGGCAAATAAAAGCTGAGGGATTTCACTAATATTAGGCCCATCCTACAAGAAATGCTAAACGGAATACTTCAACCAGAAAAAAGTACATTAATAAGCAATAAATAAATGATCACCTGAAGGTACAAAACTTACTGGTAATAGTAAGTACACAGAAAAACACAGACCATTATAACACTGTAACTGCAGTATGTAAACTACCTTTATCCTAAGAAGAAAGAATTAACAATAAACCAATAAAAAATAATAACTACAATAACTTTTCAAGACACTACAGTACACTAAGATATAAATAGAAACAATGCAAAGTAAAAAAGTGGGGGGACAAATTTAAGGCATAGAGTATTAGTTTTCTTTTTGTGTGTCTGTGTGTTTGTTTATGCAAACAGTGTTAAGTTGTTATCAGCTTAAAATAATTGGTTATAAAATAGCATTTGCAAGATACACAAAAATAAAAAGCAATAAACTAAATCATATAACCAGAGAAAAACACCTTTACTAAAGGAAGACAGGAAGGGAAGAAAGAAGGAAGAGAAGACCACAAAATGAGTAGAAAGAAAATGGCAGGAGTAAGTTCTTACTTGTCCGTAATAACATTGAATGCCAATGGACTAAATTCTCCTATCAAAAGACATAGACTGGCTGAATGGATGAAACAAACAAGATCCATTTATGAAACAAACAAGACCCATTTATCTATTGCCTACAAGAAACACACTTCAAGTATAAAGACACACATAGACTGAAAACAAAGGGATGAAAATAGATATTCCATGCCAATGGAAACCAAAAAAGAACAGGAATAGCTATGTCTAATCTATATCAGACAAAATAGATATTAAGACAAAAACTATAAAAACAGACAGAGAAGGTCACTATATTTGATAAAGGGGTCAATTCAGCAAGAAGATATAGCAATTTTAAATATATATACACCCAACACTGGAGCACCGATATATAAAGCAAATATTACAGCCAAAGAAAGTGACAGATTCTAATACAATAATAACTAGAGATTTCAACACCCTGCTTTGAGCATAGAACAGCTCTTCTGGACAGAAAATTAACAAGGAAGCACAGGCCTTAATCTGCCCTGTAGACCAAATGGATCTAATAGATATTTACAGAAGATTTTATCCAATGGCTACAGAATACACATTCTTTTTCTCAGCACATGAATCATTCTTAAGGATAGACCATATGTTATGTCTCAAAACAAGTCTTATGACATTAAAAAAAAAATGAAATAATATATAGCATCTCCTGTGACCAAAATGGAGTAAAACTATAAAGCAATAATAAGATGAATTTTGAAAATTATACAAATACATGCAAAATAAACATTATGTTCCTAAATGACCAGCAGGTCAATGAGGAATTTAAGGAAGTAATTGAGAAATTTCTTGAAACAAATGATAGTGGAAACATGGCATACCAAAACCTATGGGATATAGCAAAAGTAGTATTATGAGGGAAGTTTATAGCTATAAGTGTCTACATCTAAAAAGAGGAAAACTTCAAATAAGCAACCTAGTAATGCATCTTAAAGGACTAGAAAAGCAAAAGCAAACCAAACGCAAAATTAGTTGATGAAAAAATAATAAAGATAAAAAAATGAAATTGAAATGAAAAAAGTACAAAATATTAATGAAACAAAAGCTGACTTTTTGAAAAGTTAAACAAAATGAACAAACATTTATCTAGACTAAGAAAAAAGAGAGATAATCCAAATGAATAAAACCAGAGATGAAAAAGGACCCATTACAACTGATATGGCAGAAATTCAAAGAATCATTACTGGCTACTATGAGCAACTATATGCCAATAAATTGGAAAATCTAGGAGAAATGGACAAATTCTTTGAGACATATGACCTGCAAAGATTAAAATGGGAAGACATTCAAAACCCGGGCAGAGTAATAACACATAACAACATCAAAGCCAAAATAAAAATTTTCCCAGTAAAGAAAAATTAAAGACCAGATGACTTAATTGCTGAATTCTACCAAACATTTAAAGAAGAACTAATACCAATACTCAAAGTACTCTGAAATATATAGGAGAAAATACTTGCAAACTCATTCTATGAGGCCAGTATTAACCGAATACCAAAACATATATTTGAAAAACAGGGAAATATCCCTAATGAATATTGATGTTAAAATGCTCAACAAAATATTAGCAAACCAAAGTCATCAATACATTAGAAAGATCATTCAATTAATGCTGAAAAAGCACTTGATAAAATTCAACATACTTTCATGATTAAAAACCCTACAAAAATGCGGCTAGAAGAAACATACCTCAACATAATAACAGCCATATAGGACACAACAGGTATCATACTGAATGGGAAAAAACTGAAATCCTTTCCTCTAAGATCTGACAAATGACAAGGATGCCCATTTTCACCTCTGTTATTCAACATAGTATTGGAAAGCCTAGCTAGAGTCATCAAACAAGAAAAAAATAAAGGGCATCCAAATTGGAATTTAAGAGTCAGATTATCCTTTTTTACAGATGATATGATCTTACATTTGGAAAAACCTAAACACTCAACAAAATAAGTTGTAGAACTGATAAACAAATTCAGTAAAGTTATAAGATACAAAGTCAACATACAAAAATCAGTAGCATTCTATATGCCAATAGGAAACAACTTGAAAAAGAAATCAAACAAGTTATCCCATTTACAAGAGCCACAAATAAAGTTAAATACCTAGGAATTAACTTAGCCAAAAAACTGAAAAAAATCACTATAATAAAAACTATAAACCACTGATGAAAGAAATTGAAAGGGACACAAAAAAATTAAAAGATATTGCATGTTCACAAACTGGAGGAACCAATATTGTTAAAATGTCCATCCTACCCAAAGCAATTTACAGAGTCAATGCAATTTCTATCAAAATAACAATGAAATTCTTTACAGAAATAGAAAAACCTATCCTGTAATTTATATGGAATTATAAAAGACCAAGAATAGCCAACATTATGCTAAACAAAAGGAAAACTGGAAGAATTGCATTAGTTGACTTCAAATTACACTGCAAATTTATAGTAACTAAAACAGCATGGTACTGGCATAAAATCAGACACATAGACCACTGGAACAGAATAGAGAACCTAGAAACAAATCCAAACACCTAGAGTGAACTCATTTTTGAAAAAGGTGCCAAGGCCATAAATACATACACCTACTATGTATCCACAAAAATTAAAATTAAAAAATTAACAAACATACACACTGGGAAAAGACAGTCTCTTTAATAAATGGTTGGTGCTAGGAAAACTGTATATCCATATGCAGAAGAGAGAAACTAGATCTCTACCCTTTGCCATATATACAAATCAAATCAAAATGGATTAAAGGTTTAAATTTAAGACCTCAAACTATAAAACTACTACAAGAAAACATTAGAGAAATTCTCTAGGACTTTGGAGTGAGCAAAGATTTATTGAGTAATATTCTACAACAACAGGAAACCAAAGCAAACATGAACAAATGGGATCAAACCAAGTAAAAGAGCTTCTGCACAGCAGAAGAAACAATAAAAAAAATGAAGAGACAACCAACAGAATGGGAAAAAATATTTGCAATCTTCCCACCTGACAAGGGATTAATAACCAGAATCTTTAAGGAGCTCAAACAACTCTGTAGGAAAAAATCTAATAATTTGATCAAAAAATGTCAAAAGATTTGAATAGACATTGCTCAAAAGAAGACATACAAATGGCAAATAGACATATGAAAAGTTGCTCAACATCATTAATCATCAGAGAAATGCAAATCAAAACTACAGTGAGATACCATCTCACCTAGTTAACATGGCTTATATCCAAATGAGAGGCAATAAGAAATGCTGGTAATGTTGTGGAGAAAAGGTAACCCTTGTAGACTGTTGGTGGGAATGTAAATTAGCACAACCACTATGAAGAATTTTAGAGGTTCCTCAAGAAACTAAAAATAGAGCTATGACACAATCCAGCAATTCCACTGCTGGGTATATACTCCCCAAAGAAGAAATCAGTATATCGAAGAGATATCTGCACTCCCATGTTTGTTGCAGCACTGTTAACAATAGCTAAGATTTGGAAACTAACTGTTTGTCCATCAACAGATGAATGGAAAAAGAAAATGTGGTACTTTTACACACTGGAGTACTACTGAGCCATCAAAAAGAATGAAATTCATGAAAATATGAATGGAACTGGAGGTTATTATGTTAAATTAAATAAGCCAGGCACAGAAAGAAAAACATAACATGTGCCCACTTATTTGTGACATCTAAAAATCAAAACAATTTTATCCCTGGATATAGAGAGTAGAAGAATGGTTATCAGATTCTGCAAAGGGTAATGGGGGGTTGGGGGGCAGATTTAGGTGATTAATGTGTACCTTAAAAATCATTTAAATGAATAAATAAGGCCTAGTATTTGATAGCACAACAGAGTGATTATAGTCAATAATAATTTAATTGTACATTTAAAAATAACTACATGAGTAGAATTAGGTTGTTCATAACACAAAGGATAAATGCTTGAGGGGATGGGTACTCCATTTTCCATGACATGATTATTACACATTGCACATGTGTATTAAAACCTCTTATGTACCCCAGAAATATACACACCTTTTATGTAATCCCCCCAAATTTTTAAATTTCAAAAAGTTACATTATTTTTAAAATGTAAAAAGTTACATTATCATTTTAAAGTTACATTAAAAGTGTAGAGATTGGAAAGCAAGAAACAAAACTCTTATTATTTGCTTACATGAAAAACAGAAGAATATACAAATTATCACAATTAGTGAAATAATTCTCCTGTATTTTACATGTAAATCAATATGTACACTTATATTTTATATACCATCAACAGTTGGAAAATGTTATTTCTAAAGCTATAATTGCAATAATAACAAAAACAAAAACCACAGCAATAATAATGTACCTAGAAATAAATATAATAAAATAGATTTTAAATTTAAGTAAAATATTAACATTTGTTGAAATTTATTTCTAGCATTAATAAATTGAAATGCATACCAAATTCATATATAGAAATACTTGATATTATAAAAATGTAATTTCTCCCAAAATTGATCTATGGATTCAATATGATTTGCTCAGAAAACTTGAGTTGTTCTAAAATGTTTATGGAAGAATATAGGACACACAATAGCCAAGTCAATTTTAATAAAGCAAATACAAGTTGGCAATGCCCTATCAGATATTATTATAAATCTACAATAATTTAGGTGGTTAATTGATAATCCAGTATATAATTAGAAAGAGTACACTGTCCCAAAACATATGCATGCATATACACAAGCTTTAGGAGACAGCATTAGAGATCAGTGGAAAAATCATTTTTCAAGATTGAGTCAGCTCCCAGTCACATGAAGTCAATTTGGTGGGTCATAAAAAAATTAAAAAATACGCAAAAGGTTACCAATAGAGGAAACTAAATAAAATGTATTTGGAATCTCTCTGTATTATTTTTTAAAACTGTATTTGAATCTACAATTATCTCACCAAAAAAAAGAATTAAAAATAGAATATAAAACAACGTAGTTTATCACACTTAAGTGATATTTAATTTAAAAATAAATTTGAGCCTGTATATGTATAAATGAGAATTAGTGCTGGATTACAATGAGAAATGCATTACTTACTATAATATGAGCCATGGACAAAAACTTGGAAACGGCTAGACATGTAATAAGTTTTCTGAGACAAGTGTTAATATTGAAAAAATAATAAAAAATAGATTTTTACTTCACATCATACACAAAATTAATTCCAGATATGTTAAGAACTTAAATATAGAGGCAAAACTTTTTTGAATTTTAGAAGAAAATATACGAGAAATTTTAAACAGAAGCAAAAAAGCTACAAGCTATAAAAAAATTTAATTCAATTAAAATTTAAACTTTTATTCTCAGAAGATATCAAAAAGGAAGGGATAAGACTGGAAAAAAATAATCTATTTATAAATTATATGATGAATAATTACAATCCAACATCTCTCTCTCTCCTGAAAATCAATAAAGATAAGCAACTAAACAGAAAATTGCAACAAAATATATAAACAGATTTTTTTTAAAGAATAAACACTAACAACATGGATGAATCTTATAGGATAAAGTTGTTTTTTTTTTTTTTTTTTTTTTCCATTTCCAATTTTCATTTAAAGTTCAGGGGTGTATGTGCAGGATGGGCATTTGTTACATAGGTAAACGTGCGTCCTGGTGATTTCCTGCACAGATGATCCCATCACCCAGGTATTAATCCCAGAAGCCACCCTCCAGAGTCTCTCCCTCCTCCCACCCGCTGCCCTCCAACAAGCCTCACTGTGTGTTGTTCCACCCCATGTGTCCATGTGTTCTCACCATTTAGCTCCCATTTGTAAGTGAGAACATGTGGTATTTGGTTTTCTGTTCCTGTGTTAGTTTGCTATGGATAATGGCCTCCAACTCCATCCATGTCCCTGCAAAGAACAAGATCTCATTCCCTTTTAAGGTTACTTAGCATTCCATGATGTATATGTACCACATTTTCTTTATCCAGTTTATCAGTGATGGGCATTTTGGTTGATTCCATGTCTTTGCTATTGGGAATAATGCTGCAATGAATATACACATGCATGGGTCTTTTTAATAGAACAATCTATATTCCTTTGGGTATATATCCAGCAATGGGATTGCTGGGTCAAATGGTATTTGTGCTTCTCCATCTTTAAGGAATCACCACACTGTCTTCCACAATGGTTGAACTAATTTAACACTCCCAGCAACAGTGTAAAACTAAATAATATATTGTTTAGGAATACACGCAAGTGTGACATTTTACATACAGAATCAAGGAAACTATAAACACAAAATTCAAAACAGTGATTTCTTTGGACTTGAAAGAGGGAAATGCAATTCAGTAGGAAGAGATAGGAGGCTTCAATTGTTTTTATAATTTCCTCTTTCTGAGTGAACAGTTTTTACTTTACAATTATTCTTTAAACTGTACATATATGGATAACATGGTATGTACATAGGTTATATATTTTATTAAAATGTTACAAATATATATAATGTATGAGATAAATGCATAGATTAGAAAGCTCCCCCAATTTGTCCCCCCATATTAGTCATTAGGAGAGATAAAAATTTTAGTTTTAATAAATGGTGGACAAAACCTCACAAAATGCATATAAAAGGTAAAGTACTGTGCTGCTATAACTAGGGAGCTTTTTAATAGTCTTAAAACACAAGTAAAATATTGTTCATGACCCTGGGAAATGTGGGAGATGTTTTAGGTCAGACTCATGTTGGAATTGCTTTCTCCATCAAAACTCAGTAGGATAGAACTTTTCCCATATCTACAAGGCAACTGAGATATACATAAGGCAGAAAAAAAGATATGTAGCATTAAAAATAGTGAACACATCAGACAGCCATAAAATCACATCAAAGAAGCAGAAAAACTGTTCTGGTATTAGGGAGGTACATGCTACCTATGAATGCTTAATATCTCCTTGAGGGAAAAAAAATAGAATAGAAAGCCCACTTTTATTCCTTAGAAATAGAAGAGAAATTCTATTTCTACTTTTAAGAAATAGAACTAATAAACATGCAACAGTTTTAAGGGAAAAGTCTGTGCAAATAAAAAAAGAGAGGCAGAATTATCTGTGCTTTATATTAATACTTTGTTATAATTAACAGGTTAGGCTAATAAATCTGGCAAGGAACTCAAAAGGAAAAGGACTGAAGTATATTCAAGGATTACAAATTCAAGATCTAAAATTGATCCATAACATAAACTTTTCTTGGCCTCACATGTCTAGAAGGTGCTCCAATCACTAATGAAGAGAAATAATTCTGTACAAAAAATAATATTATGTACTACTTGTAGATTTCCACACATATGTAATGATGTATGCATGTGAATATTCATTTTAACTTGAATTCAGTACATTATATAATGCTCTAACTTCATATTGTGGATTTCGTGATTTTTAATTTTTTTTCACTTTTTAGAAAAATACAGTGACTTTATTTCCACTATTTTATAGTCCTCAGTGTTGCAGCTTATAAGAATCCTCATCTATTTGTCTATTAATAATAGACAAAGAGCCAAATCATGGGTGAACTCCCATTCACAATTGCTACCAAAAGAATAAAATACCTAGGAATATAACTTACGAGGGATGTGAAGGACCTCTTCAAGAAGATCTACAAACTACTACTCAAGGAAATAAGAGAGGACACAAACAAATGGAAGAATATTCCATGCTCATGGATAGGAAGAATCAATATGGTGAAAACGGACATACTGCCCAAAGTAATTTATAGATTCAATCGTATACTGATCAAGCCACCACTGACTTTCCCACAGAATTAGAGAAAACTACTTTAAATTTCATATGGAACCAACAAAGAGCCCGTATAGCCAAGAAAATCTTAAGCAAAAAGAACAAAGCTGGAGGCATCACACTATGTGACTTCAAACTATACTACAAGGCCACAGTAACCAAAACAGCATGGTACTGGTACGAAAATAGATATATAGACCAATGGAACAGAACAGAGGCCTCAGAAATAATGTCACACATCTACAATCATCTGATCTTTGAAAAATCTGACAAAAACAAGCAATGGGGAAAGGATTTTCTATTTAATAAATGATGTTGAGAAAACTGGCGAGCCATATGCAGAAAAGTGAAAAAAGACCCCTTCCTTACACCTTATACAAAAAAAAAATTAACTCAAGATGGATTAAAGACTTAAACGTAAGACCTAAAACCATAAAAACCCTAGAAGAAAACCTAGGCAATACTGTTCAGGACACAGGCATGGGCAGACTTCATGACTAAAACACCCAAAGCAATGGCGACAAAAGACAAGATTGACAAATGGGATCTAATTAAACTAAAGAGCTTTTGCACGGCAAAAGAAACTATCATCAGAGTGAATAGGAAAACTACAGAATGGGAGAAAATTTTTGCAATCTATCCATCTGACAAAGGGCTAATATCGAGAATCTACAAAGAACTTACACAAATTTACAAGAAGAAAAAAAACAACCCCATCAAAAAGTGGGAGAAGGATATGAACAGATACGTCTCAAAAAAAAAAAAGATATTTATGAAGCCAATAAACATATGGAAAAAAACCTCATCATCACTGGTCATTAAAGAAATGCAAATCAAAACCACAATGAGATGCCATTTCACGCGCCAGTTGGAATGGTGGTCATTAAAAAGTCAGGAAACAACAGATGCTGGAGGGGATGTGGAGAAATAGGAATGCTTTTACACTATTGGTGGGAGTGTAAATTAGTTCAACCATTGTGGAAGACAGTGTGGTGATTCCTCAATGATCTAGAGCCAGAAATACCATTTGACCCAGCAATGCCATTACTGGGTATATACCCAAATGATTATAAATCATTCTACTATAAAGACACATGCACACGTATGTTTATTGCAACACTGTGCACAATAGCAAAGACTAGGAATGAACCCAAATGCCCATCAATTATAGGCTGGATAAAGAAAATGTGGTACGTATACACCATGGAATACTATGCAGTCATAAAAAAGGATGAGTTCCTGTCCTTTGCAGGGACATGGATGAAGCTGAAAACCATTATTCTCAGCAAACTAACACAGAAAGAGAAAACCAAACACCACATGTTCTCACTTATAAGTGGGACTTGAACAAAGAGAACACATGGAAACAGGGAAGGGAACATCACACACCAGGGCCTGTCAGGGGGTGGGGGTCTAGGGGAGGGATTGCATTAGGAGAAATACCTAATGTAGATTATGGTTTGATGGGTGCAGCAAACCACCATGGCATGTTTATACCTATGTAACAAACCTGCACATTCTACAAATGTATCCCAGAACAAAAAATATGATAATAATAAAATAATTTTTTTAAAAAGAATCCTCATCTATAAACACAAAAATATTTCAAGAAAGTATGTTACAAAATAGTACATACAAGCAATAATTTGACAGAATCTTATTAATTCTAGTAATTCATACCCCCAAAAATGGATTTCAAAGTTCAAAAATAATATTTTGCCTTATTTAACATGTTACAACTTATCATTTAAAATATTATTATTTAGTTAAATATTTCATCAATGACACTGTATAGATAAAGTATTACACAAAATATATTGTAGAAAATGTTTTGGTCTTTGATCTGAACAATAAATAAAAACATAGGCACTTCTACACAGAGACAGGGAAGCAATCACTAGTCAGAACAATAATCTTGTATAAGCAACATATGAAAATATGACAATGATAAATCCTGGCATTTTAAACTGACAAACACTTATGTGAAAGTCTGCAACTTCAATATTTTCACTCAAGTTCAAAAGTTACATGTTTTCCTGGCCCATACTGAAACTTCACGAACACAATATGGTTGCCAGGGGCATTTCAATCTTCAGTTGGCCCTTGAAGAATCATACACATTATTTTCAAATAGTAAAATGAAATAACAATTATGATACCACCTAGTAAATCAAATATATATAAGAAAAAATAAACTCTCTTTCTCATTGTTACCATGAGACCACAACAATATAAATTAAATGAGTGATTCTTATTTTGTAAAATTAACTAACATAAGAAACTACCATTGGGGTGGCAGAAAATTTCAAGAGAAGTCCATTTTTCTAGACAATTTTTAAAAATCAGCCAAATCTCAGAAGAATAAATAATTCAATTTCACAAAAACCTCCAAATCACAAATAACAAAGTCATTATAACCAATAGGTTTATAAAAACCTGAATTACAGATAAATCAATCTTTATTATGGGTAGTAGGAGGTATTATTGGGTATTAGGTAGTATGATGTAGGAGGGCAAACCAAAAATAACAAAATGGTCAAATTACAGAAACACGATTTCATATGAAAAGAGGGGATAAATTAATAAATAATGACCACCAGCTGGTAGGAAGGATCAGAATCAATCATCCTACCATATCATCCATAAAAAAATATATATATTTTTGCTTTCCCTCTTCACATAAATATGAAATTGAAGGGTTTAGAGGCTCTCAAATGGATACTACTCATAAAGCAATTTTAATGATTTAACATAGAAATTATGGTAGGTGGGGGAGAGGCCAAGATGGCCCCCAGGAAAGAGCTGTGGTAGAAGGCTCCCACCAAGAAGAAAAAATGGTGAATAAATTTTGCACTGGCAACTGAGGTATCTAGTTTCTCTCATTGGGACAGACTAGTCAGTTGGCACAACCCATGGAGAGCAAGGAAAAGCAGGGTGAAACAATGGCCCAACTGGGAGTCACATGAGGCAAAGAAAGCTCCCACCCCCAGCCAAAAGGGTAGTGAGTGATTGTGTTAACTCGCCCTTGAAATCACGCTTTATCCATGGATCTGTGCAGCCTGCAGATCAGGAGACAACCCTCGTGAGCCCATGCCACCAGGGCCTTGAGTCCCAAGCACAGAGCCGTGCAGATTCTCTGCAGCCACTCAGCTGGAAACTGCCTACGACTACCAAGTTTCTGGAGGAAGGGGTGGCTATCATCATTGCAGATGCCTGCTATCTAACACAACTGAGCTCCTGGAGGGAGGGGTGGCAGCCATCACCTCAGCTCCAGTCTGCTGTTTTTCCTCTGCCAGTGCTGGGGAGACTGTGTGGTTTGGAACCAGGAGGAATTCTCCACAGTGCAGCACAGCAGCTATGGCTGATTGTGGCCAGACTGCCTCTTTATGCTGGACCTTGACTCATCCCGCCTCACTGGGTGGGGCCTTCTTTGGGAATCTCAGCAACTCTAGCCAGGGGTTTACAGACAGAACTCTAATCTCCTTGGGACAGAGCTCCTGGGGGGAGTGGTGGTCATGGTCTCCATGGATCAGTGGATTTAGTCTTTACCCCTGTTTGCACTGAAGAATCCAGACAGTCCAGATAAGTGGGATTCCCCCCAGTGCAGTGCATCCCCTCAGCAAAGGGGCAGCCAGAGTACTTCATTAAGTGGGCCCCTGATCCTGTGCCTCCTGACTGTGTCAGACCCCCAGCAGGGGTTGCCAGACACCTTACATAGGAGCATCCCTGCAGGCATCAGGTTGATGCCCCTCTGGGACGGAGCTCCCAGAGGAGGGAACAGGCAGCCATCTTTCTTGTTCTGCAGCCTCTACTAGTGATCCCTCCAGGTGTGGAAGGGACCCAGGCAAAATACAGTCTGGAGTGAACCCCCAGAAAACCACAGCAGCCCAACAGAAAAGGGGCCTGACTGTTAAAAGAAAGACAAATGAATAGAAAGCAACAACAGCAACAGCATCAAAAAAGAAGTCCCCACAAAAACTCCATCCAGAGGTCAGCAGCCTCAAAGATTGAAGCTACATAAATTCATGAAGATAAGAAAGAACCACTGAAAAAATGCTGAAAACTCAAAAAGAGCGCCTCTTCTCCTGCAAATGATTGCAACACCTCTCCAGCAAGGTTATAGAACTGGGCTGAGGCTGAGATAGATGAATTGACAGAACAGGCTTCAGAAGGTGGGTAATAACAAATTTTGCTGAGCTAAAAAAGCATGTTCTAATCCAATGCAAAGAAGCTAAAAACCATGATAAAACATTACAGGAGCTGTTACCCAGAATAACAAGTTTAGAGAGAAAAATAAATGACCTACTGAAGATGAAAAACACAACATGAGAACTTCACAATGCAACCACAAGTATGAATAACTGAATAGACCCACCAGAAGAAAGAATTTCAGAGCCAGAAGACTATCTCGCTGAAAGAAGACAGGCAGCAAGATTAGAAGATAAAGAATCAAAAGGAATAAACAAAACCTTCAAGAACTATGGGATTATGTAAAAACAAACAAACAAACAAAAAAACTTATGACTGATTGTGGGTACCTGAAAGAGACAGGGAGAATAGAACCAAGTTGGAAAACATATTTTAGGATATCATCCAGGAGAACTTCCTCAACCTAGCAAGACAGGCCAACATTCCAATTTTTCAGGAAACCCAGAGAATTCCAGTAAGATACTTCATAAAAAGATCAACCCTAAGGCACTTAATCATCAGATTTTCCAAGGTCAAAATGAAGAAAAACATGTTAAGGGCAGCCAGAAAGAAAGGCCAGGTCATGTACGAAAGGAAGCCCATCAGACTAACAGAAGACTTTTCAGCAGAAACCCTACAAGCCAGAAGAGTTTGGGGACCAAAATTCAACATTCTTAAAGAAAAGAATTTTCATCCCAGGATTTCATATTCAGCCAAACTAAGCCTCTTAAGGGAAGGAGAAATAAGATCCTTTTCAGACAAGCAAATGCTGAGGAAATTTGTCACTCCTAGGCCTGCCTTGCTAGAGCTCCTCAAGGAAACACTAAATATGGAAAGGAAAAACCATTACCAGCCACTTCAGAAACAAACCGAAGTACAAAGACCAATGACAATCAAGTCTGGAAAAAAAAAAAAAAAAACACTAGCATTATGATGACAGGATCAAATTCACACATAACAATAGTTACCTGAAATGTAAATTGGCTAAACATGCCTATTTAAAGACACAGAATGACAAGCTGGATAAAAAGTCAAAACCCATCGGTGTACTGTATTCAAGAGACCCATCTCACATGCAAAAACACACATAGGCTCAAAATAAAGGAATAGAGGAAAATTTATCAAGCAAATGAAAAGCAGAAAAATGCAGGGGTTGCAATCCTAGTTTCTGACAAAACAGACTTTAAACCAACAAAGATCAAAACAGACAAAGAAGAGCATTACATAACGGTAAAGGGTTCAATTCAACAAGAAGACTTAACCATCCTAAATATACATGCACCCAATATGGGAGCACTCAGATTCATAAAATAAGTTCTTAGAGACCTACTAAGAGACTTAGACCCCAACACAATATTAGTGGGAGACTTTAACACCCCACTGTCAATATTAGACAGATCATCGAAACAGAAAATTAACAAGGATATTCAGGACTTGGACTCAGCTCTGAATCAAGTGGACCTGATAGATATCTACAGAATTCTTCACTTAAAAACAACAGAATATACATTCTTCTCAGTGCCACATGGCATTTATTCTAAAATCAATCACATAATTGGAAGTAAACACTCCTCAGCAAATGCAAATGAACTGAAATCAAAACAGTTTCTCAGACCACAGTACGATCAAATTAGAACTCAAGATTAAGAAATTCACTCAAAAACACAAAACTACATGGAAATTTAACAACCCACTCCTGAATGACTGCTGGGCAAATAACAAAATTAAGGCACAAATCAAGAAGTTCTTTGGAACCAATGAGCGCAAAGGGACAACGTGCCAGAATCTCTGACACTCACCTAAGGCAGCGTTAAGAGGGAAATTTATAGCACTAAATGCCCACATTAAAAAGCTAGAAAGATCTCAAATTGACACCTAATACCACAACAAAAAGAACTAGAGAGCCAAGAGCAAACAAATCCCAAAGTTAGCAGAAGAACAGAAATCGCCAAGATCAGACCAGAACTGAAGGAGACAGAGAAAAAAACAATGAACACAGGAGCTAGGTTTTTGGAAAAAAATAAAATAGACCACTAGCTAAACTAATAAAGAAGAAAAGAGAGAAGAATCAAATAGAAACAATAAAAAATGATAAAGGGTATATAATCACTGATGCCACAGAAATACAAACAACCATCAGAGAATACTATGAACGCCTCTATGCAAATAAACTAAAAAATCCAGAAGAAATAGACAAATTCCTGGACACATATACCCTCCCTAGATTGAACAAGGAAGAAGTTGAATCCCTGAATAGACCAATAACAAGTTCTAAAATTTAGGCAGTAATAAATAGCCTACCAACCAAAAAAATCCCAGAACCAGATGGATTTACAGCTGAATTCTACCAGAGGTACAAAGAAGAGCTGGTACCACTTCTTCTGAAACTATTCCAAACAAATGAAAAGGAACAGACTCCTCTCTAACTCATTTTATGAGGCCAGCATCATCCTGATACCAAAACCTATCAGAGATACAACAAAAAAAGAAAACTTCAGGCCAATATCCCTGATAAAATCAATGAAATAATCCTTAATAAAATACCAGCAGACCAAATCGAGCAGCACATCAAAAAGCTTATCCAACACAATCGAGTCAACTTCATCCCAAGGATACAAGGCTGGTTCAACATATGGAAATCAACCAACATAATTCAATATATAAACAGTACCAAAGACAAAAACCACATGACTATCTCAAGAGATGCAGAAAAAGCATTCAATAAAATTTAACATCCCTTCTTGTTAAAAACTCTCAATAAACTAGGTATTGATGGAATATACCTCAAAAGAATAAGAGCCATTTATGACATACAGCCAATATCATACTGAATGGGCAAAAGCTGGAAGCATTCCCCTTGAAAACCAGCACAAGACAGGGATGCCCTCTCTCACCACTCCTATTCAACATAGTATTGGAAATTCTGGCCAGGGTAATCAGGCAAGAGAAAGAAAGAAAGGACATTCAAATAGGAAGAGAGAAAGTCAAACTGTCTCTGTTTGCAGATGACATAATCCTATATCTAGAAAACCCCATTGTCTCAACCCAAATGGTTCTTAAGGTGATAAGAAACTTCAGCAAAGTCTCAGGATACAAAATCAATGTGCAAAATTCACAAGCATTCCTATATGGCAATAATAGACAAACAAGAGAACCAAATCATGAATGAACTCCCATTCACAATTGCTACAAAGAGTACAACACAACTAGAAATATGCTAACAAGGGAAGTGAAGGACCTCTTCAGTGAGAACTACAAACCACTGCTCAAGAAAATCAGAGATGACACAAACAATGGAAAAACATTCCATGCTCATGGATAAAAAGAATCAATATTGTGAAAATGGTCATACTGCCCAAAGTAATTTATAGATTCAATGCTATTCCCATTAAACTATCATTGACATTCTTCACAGAATTAGAAAAACTACTTTAAAATTCATATGGAACCAAAGAAGAGCTCATATAGTCAAGACAGTCCTAAGCAAAAGAACAAAGCTGGAGGCATCACACCACCAGACTTGAAAATATACTACAAGGTTGCAGTAACCAAAACAGCATGGTACTGGTACAAAAACAGACATATAGACCAAAGAAATGGAATAGAGATCTGAGAAACAAGACCGCACATCTACAACCATCTGATCTTTGACAACGTTGACAAAAACAAGCAATGAAGAAAGAATTCCCACCATTAATAAATGGTGCTGGGAGAACTGGCTAGCCATATGCAGAAAATTGAAACTGGACCCCTTCCTTACACCTTATACAAAAATTAACTCAAGAGGGATTAAAGACTTAAATAACAAAAACCTTACAAAGCAAATCTAGGCAATACCATTCAGGACATAGGCACAGGCAAAGATTTCCTGATAAAAACATCAAAAGCAATTGCCACAAAAGCTAATATTGAAAAATAGGATCTAATTAAAGTAAAGAGCTTCTGCACACAAAAGAACCTATCAACAGAGTAAACAGACAACCTACACAATGGGAGAAAAATTTTGTAATATATCCATTTGACAAGGGGCTAATATCCAGAATCTGCAAGAAACTTAAACAAATTTACAAGACAAAAAAACAAACAACTCATTAAAAAGTGGGCAAAGAACATGAACACACATTTCTCAGGAGAAGACATTCATGAGGCCAACAAGCATGAAAAAAAGCTCCACATCACTGATCATTACAGAAATGCAAATCAAAACCACAGTGAGATACCATCTCATGCCAGTCAGAATGATGATTATTAAAAAGTCAAGAAACAACAGATGCTCGTGAGGCTGAGGAGAAAGAGGAACACTTTTACACTACGGTAGGAAAGTAAATTAGTTCAACCATTGTGGAAGACAGTGGGGCAATTCCTCAAAGACCTAGAGGCAGAAATATCATTTGACCCAGCAATCCCATTACTGGGGATACACCCAAAGGAACACTACTCATTCTATTATAAAGATACATGCACATGTATGTTGATTTCAGCCCTATTCGCAATAGCAAAGACATGGAATCAACCCAAATGTCCATCAATGATAAACTGGATGAAGAAAATTTGGTACATATACACCATGGAATACTATGCCGCCATAAAAATGAATGAGATCATATCCTTTACAGGAACATGCATGGAGTTCAAAGCCATTATTCTCTGCAAACTAAGGCACGAACAGAAAACCAAACACCACATGTTCTCACTTGTAAGTGGGAGCTGAAGAATGAGAAAACATGGACACAGGGAGGGGAACAACACACACTGGGGCTTGTGGAGGGGGAGGGGGAAGAAGAGCATCAGGAAAAATAGCTAATGAGTGCTAAGCTTAATATCTAGGTGATGGGTTGACAGGTGCAGCAAACCACCATGGCAAACGTTTACCTATGTAACAAACCTGCATGTCATGCACATGTATCCCAGAACTTAAAAAAAAAAAAAAAAAACCTAAATTTAATTTTTAAAAAATATTGTAATGTGAGAACACAACATGGGAACTACTCAAAAGACACCTTTCTATGCAAAATTTAGTTTGGATATATTTTAGCATTTTAAATAAACATTTTGCAACCAAGACCAAATATCAATCATTTCTTTAGGTTTTCTACTATGTACTAACATCAGATCTATGTGGGAACAAATGTTTTCTTGTTTGTCTCCTTCATATCAAATGTCCTGAAGCCTTTGTGTTTCTCTAGAACAAGGCTAAGTTTCTGAAGGCACATTCCAGTATAAAAATCATCAATAGGTTAGAGATGGACCCAGTCATGATATGGTACAGCCTCAGAGCCAGGTGGCTGGACTAGAGGAATCCGCCCACCCCCTTGCATAGCGTGAGTAGAGGACAGAGTAAAGAACTTCTAGAATGTAGTATTTCAGCTTCGTATCCCCATGAGGTCCGGCATTGTGGATCACATCACCTATAAACAGATCTTTGGCTTTTTTTCTTGGATAAGCTATTCACGTAATTCAGTATGTGATGGGTGTTCACAAAAACATCATCTTTGTCTTTGAAAACAAACTAAGTGTCTTGGCAGGAAGTACTTACCCAGAGAGAAACAATACTTCTTTCAGAGACAAGTTGAAGAAAGTGCCTCTATAGCCCCGCATAAAAACGTCTTGGTGCTTCTCATTCTCAAATTTCAGCATATCAGAAAAGTCCGGGTGGTTGACCTCTGAGGGTATCTGGCCCAGCAAGAAAACTTACATCACCCTTTGGTTTCCCACGTTGCTTTCTGTGACCCAGGAATCCGGAATCACTTGCCTTCTGGCAAAATGCGGAGCGAGGTACGTAATCACCATAAATAAGAAGTGCTTCTTTGCACATTTATCTGGCTGATCTATAAGCAGTGAATCATTGCGGCATCTCAAATACATCAGAAAGTCTTCAAATCTGTCTGGGAAATTGTTAAAATCTGTAACCACTGACGTGACCCTCAAGTCAGGTTCACTGTAATTCATATGACATATACTGGAAAACCGGTACACTTCCCCATCTGGTTGGCCAACGTACTCAGGATGGGATTGCATCACTTGTTCAGCTTTTCTTGTTCTCTGTTCCAGTTTGCCTCCAGAGGTGTAGCAATCTTCCAAAACTTCTCTTTAGGTATTATTATTAACCCACCTTACATTTATTATTATTATTATTATTGGCTACTGCTTTTGGAGGCTTCCACAATCAAATAAACGAAGACATTTGCCATCATCAGGTTATCCAACAACTTTATTCTTCAACGTCCAACACTCATTTCTCATATCTTGTCCAAGACTAGTTCCAGCTCGGTGGGGCAGGGGCACGGGGCAGGGGCACGGGGCGGGGGTGGGAAATCACTGCCATACCCATTTTTCCCACGCTGCTCCATGCTGCTCAGCCCTGAGAAGGCCACAGCTCAGCCTCTATGGGCGGTCAGGCAGTGGGGACAGCTCTAGTTCACCTCGCCTTGCCTCCAGCACTCGCCACTGCAGCCGATGTGCCTCAGTCCGGGTTCCATCTTCAGCTCCTAGCACAGGTGCCACTGCCACCCTGGGGTGCCTCGCCCGGCCCCCTTACTTTTTCTTTTCTTTTCTTTTCTTTTTAACTGTTTAAAATAAAGTACTGGTTAACAACCCTACTAGGTACATTGGTACACGGAATAGACATCCTCTTCGAGAATGGGAACAACAACAACAATTCTTAGAAGTGATAACTTTATGCCACGAGACACAAAAATTCCCCCAAGAAAGGTCTCAATCAATAGCCTAATCTTCCATCCTAAAAGCCTAGGAGAAGAAAAAACCCAGAGTAAGCACAAGGAACAAAATAATAAACATTAGCGTGTAAATAAATGGAACAGAGACTAAAAATAGATAAAATCAATGAAAACAAAGGTTATAGTTTTGAAAAGCTCAACAAAATTTACAAACATTTAGCTACACTGACCAAGAAAAAGAGAGAGAAGATTCAAATTACTAGAATCAGAAATAAAAGAGGGGACATGGCTACCAACATTATGAAATAAAAAGCATTGGCTGGGCACAGTGGCTCACGCCTGTAATCCCAGCAATTTAGGAGGCCGAGGCAGGCAGATCACTCGAGGTCAAGAGTTTGAGACGCCTGACCAACATAGCAAAACTCCGTCTCTACTAAATATACAAAACTTAGCTGGGCGTGGTGGCACAGACCTGTAATCCCAGCTACTTGGGAGGCTGAGGCACAAGAATCGCTTGAACCCAGAAGTAGAAGTTGTAGTGAGCTGAGATTGCGCTACTGCCCTCCAGTCTGGGCAACAAAGCAAGACTCTGCCAGGAAAAATAAAATAAAATAAAGAAAAAGAAATAAAATACAATGAGCAATTGTATACCAACAAATCAATAAATTAGATAATTTATGTGAAATGGATACATTTTCCAGAAAGACACAAACATACAAAACGGACTCAAGAAGATATATATTTTATAATCCAAATAGAAATACAACAAATAAAGAGATCAAATCAGTAATGAAACAACTACCTAAAAAAAAAAAAAATCCCATGCCAATATTTCACTCGTAATTTCTTCAAACATGTAAAGGATTGACACCAATGCTTCTCAAACTTCTCCAAAGGGTAGAATAGGAAGAAACACTTTTCAATTCACTTTATCAGGCCAGTATTACCCAAATACCAAGACCAGACAAACATTATACACACACAAGCTAAATACTAATATCCCTTATGAATATAGATGCAAAAATCTTCGACAAAATATTAGCAAACCAAACCCAACACGTAAAAATAATTATACAAGACTGTACAATATAACCAAGTGAAATTTATCCCAGGAATTGAAAGCTGATAACATTTGTAGACCAATCAATATAACATACTGTTTCAGTCTGTGCTGCTACAACAAAATACCACAGGTTGCGTAACTTATAAAAAACAAAATATATATATTTTTTTCATAGTTCTGAAGGCTGCCAGGTACAAAATCAAGGTGCCAGCATTTAGTATTTGATGAGGACTGCTGTCTGGTTCCAAGATGGTGCCTTGTTGCTGCATCCTTCAGAGGAAATGAATACTGTATCTTCTCATGGCAGAAGGGAGGGAAGGGACTGAAGGGCAGGAGAGTGTCTCCTTCAAACCTGAGTGTTTTATAAGGCTGCTAATCTTATTCATGAGGGTGGAGTCCTCATGACTTAATCACCTCCCACAAGCCTCACTAATTAATATTGCTACATTGGGAATAAAGTTTCAACATGAATTTCGGAGGAGACACCATCTTTCAAACCAGAGTGTGCACCATGTTTATAGAATAAAAAGCAAAACCACACGATCATCTCACTAGATGCAGAAAAAGCATCTGACAAAATCCAGTGCCTTTACATTGGAAAAAAAAAAAAAAATTCAATGCACTAGGAACAGAAGAGGACATCCAGAACTTGATACAAGGAATCTATGGAAGTCCCACAGCTAACATACTTAATGATTAAAGACTGAAAGCGTTTGCCCTAAGATAAAGTATAAGATAAGGCCATCAATGGATGAATGAATAACGGAAATGTAGTATATGTACACAGTGGAATACTATTCTGCCATAAAAACAGGAAGGAAATCCTGCCATTTGCAACAACATAGACGAACCTGAAAGACATTATGTTAACTGAAATAAGCCAGGCAGAGAAAGACAAATATGACATGATCTCATTCATATGTGGAAACTAAAAAAGTTGATTTTATAGAACTTGAGAGTAGAATGGTGGTTACCAGATAGGGAGAGTTGGGGGAGGAGGTTGAGGTGATGTCAGTCAAAGGATTAAAAATTATATTTAGATAGGAGGAATAAGTTCAAGAGATTAATTGTGCTACATGGTAACAATAGTCAATACAATATAACTCCAGCATTGGAAAAACGTTAAGAGAGTTAATGTTAAGTGTTCTCATCACAAAAATAACTTGTGAAGTAATTTCCACATTAATTAACTAGATTTAGTCATTCGAGAATGTATATATTCCTCAAAACATCACTCGTACATAATAAATACATGCATTTTTTTCTGTCATTTAAAAGAGAAAAAAAAAAGAACAAGACAAGAATGTCCACTTTTACCACTGCTACTCAACATTGGACTGAAGGTTATAGCCAAGCAATTAGATAAAAAAATGAAATTAAAAGTATCCAATTGGAAAAGAAGTAAAACTATCTCTATTTACAAATGACATGATCTTATATATTGAAAATCCTAAGAAATCCATTAAAAATATAAGCTAATAGGCAAGTTCAGCAAAGATTTTGTATACAAGATGAATATAAAAATTCAAATTTTTATCTATGCAGTAACAATGAGCAATCTGAAAATGAAATTAAGAAACAATTATACTTGTGATAGCATCAGAACAATAAAATACTTAGGAATGAGCTTAACAAAACCAGAACAAGATTTGTTTGCTTACAACCATAAAACATCATTGTGTGGATGATGGAACAAATATATACAACAAAGTAGGGTGGAAAAGATCGTAGTGCACAAAATAATACAAATGAGATAAAGAAGTTCCTTTAGTTACCTGTATGCCTGGGTCAGTCACCACCTAGCCCTGCTCTATTCTATTTCTTATCATTTCAATTTTCTATACTTCCATTCATACATTCACTTTTCTATTCATGTAACAAATGTTTCTTGAATGCCTACTATATACCAAACATTATTCTAAGCATCAGTTTTATATTGGTGAATAAAACAAAGGTCCTTACTCCTATGAAGATTACTTTCTAGTGGTGGAAGAGAGACAGAAAACAATAAGCATCATAAGTACATTACACAGGTGGTAGAAAGTAATAAGTGCTAAGGAAAAAGAAGAAAAATTAAATGTAAAAGAAACTGGTAATGTGGGGTAAGGGCTAGGTAGATGGGTTGGTGAGTTAGATGACATTTAAATAAAGACTTAAAGGAGGTGAAGAAGTTGGTTCTGTAGATATGGGTGGGGTGGAGATGGAGAGGTTTTCAGACAGATGCAACAGCCAGTACAAAGTCCTTAATGAAGGAATATGCCTAGAATACTCAAGGAGTACCAAGGATGAAAATGTGGGTGGAGTGAAATGACTTGAAATAAAGAGAACAAATAGTAGGAGATTAAGATAGAGACATAACATAAGGGTCGTAAAGATTGTATAGGACCTTGTACTTATTGGTATGACTTTGTTATAAACTGTAAGCGAAATGCAAATCCATTGGAGAATGTTGATCAAAGGAGTAATGCAATATAACTTAACTTTTTAAAGAATGACAATTCATAATGTGTTAAGAATAGACTGTGGGTCAAGAATGAAAGCAGAGAGGTAAGTTAGATACTAGTGACAATAACACAAATGAGAAATTGTACCTTAGATTAGAGTTACAGCACTGGATATGGTGAGAAGTGGACAAATTTAAATCAGTGCTATTTGCTGATGGATTAGATGTAGGGTATGAAGGAACACTTCCAAACTCATTTTGTGAGGCCAGCACAACCATGATACCAAAACCACACAAAGACAAAACAAGTTAAGAAAATTACAGATCAATAACCCTGATGAACATAGGTGCCAAAATCATCCACAAAACACTTGCAAATTAAAATCAATAGCACATTTAAATTATTACATACTATGACCAAGTGGGGTTTATCCCTGGGAAGCCAGGACGGTTTAAAATTTGCAAACTAATAAATGTGATACACCACATTAACAGAATTAATAAAAAGCATATTATCCTCTCAATCATTGCAGAGAAAGTATTTGAAAAAATTCAACACCCTTTGATGATAAAAAATGCTCTGGAACCTATTAATAGGTATAGGCACCTCAACATAATAAAGATCATATATGACAAGCCTACAGCTAACATAATACTCAATGTTAAAAATAAACTGAAAGGTTTTCCTCTAAGATCAAGAACAAGACAAGCTAGAATAGGCAAATCTACACACAGAAAGCAGATTAATTTTTGCCAGGGGCTGGGTTGGGGGACTGTAGGAAGATGGTGAGTGACTGATAACGAGTATGGGGATTTTAGGGGGAGTGTGATAAAAATGTAAAATTGATTGTGATGATGGTTACAGAACTCTGCGAATATATCAAAAACCACTGTATTGTACATTTTAAATGGGTGAATTTTGTGGTAATCACCTCACGCATGTTAGCACAACCAGTATCCCATTATCTAGAAAGAGAGAAAGAGAGAGAGGG
>NW_012103266.1:705481-706749 GCF_000951045.1 Mandrillus leucophaeus | reverse complement strand
GAGAGAGAGAGAGAGAGAGAGAGAGAGAGAGAGAGAGAGAGAGAGGTATAGGAGAAAATGCGGAGAAATTCAAACTTTTTCACACTGTTGGTGGGAAAGTAAAATGCTGCTGCCATTATACAAAACAGTATGGAGCTTCCTCAAAATATTAAAAATATAATAATCAGATGATCCAACCATCCCACTTCTGAGTACATATCCAAAAGAACTGAAATGAAGATCTCAAACAGATATTTGCACTCCTGTGTTTATTGTAGCATTATTCACAACAGCCAAGATATGCAAAGAATCTAAATATTCATCAACAAATAAGTGAATAAAGAAAATATGGTAAAGACACACAATGGAATACTATTCAGGCTTATAAAAGAAGGAAGTTCTGCCATTTGCAACAACACAGATGAATCTGGAGGAGATTATGCTAAGAGAAATAAGCCAGTCAGAGAAGGGCATATACTGCATGGTTCCACTCATATGAGATATTTAAAATATTCAAACTCATAAAAGCAGAGTAGAATGGTGGATGTCAGGAGCTTGTGGGGAAGACAAAATGAGATTTTGCTCAATGAGCATAAAGCATAAAGTTTCTGAATGAGTAATACTAGAGATCTGCTGTATAACATAGCACCTATAGAAAACAACACAGTATTGCACACTTAAAATTTTGTTGAGTGTAGATCTCATATTTAGTGTTCTTACCACACTCATACACACAAAGGACACTAGAAAACTTTTGGAGGGGATGGATACATTTATTATTTTGATTGTGGTGATGGTATCATTGGTGTATGCATATGTCCAAACTCATGAAATTATATACATTAGACACATGCAGTTTTTTTTATATCATCTATACTTCAATAAATCTGCTTCTAAAAAGGGAGGAATCAAAGATTGCCTGCTATTTCTGGCCTGATAAGCTAGAAGGATGGATGTTCATGAAACTATCTATTGTATTATTTCAATAAATCTCCCTTTTATCTAAAATAAACCTTACTCTTCTTTGCCTATGTCACATGTTACAGGATGGACTATTTTAAGTTCCACCAATCTGGAAAATGAACAAGGGAGTGAAGACTCTTCCATCTAAGAATTCCTTGCATTTACCTCATTCGCAACAGATTCCTCACTTCTCTAACCTCCTGAATAGAATGGGGTTCACATCAATTAGATAATTTGAGAGACTCGCCATATCAACTAAGCAAAGAGTTTAAACGTGTTGGAGACCCAATTCCACCAAATCGAAGAGAATCACACATCTGTTTACA
>NW_012103266.1:698738-701606 GCF_000951045.1 Mandrillus leucophaeus | reverse complement strand
ACCTTCATACCTCCTGAACAGTGTCACAGTATTTTACCATCATCCTGTAACCACCCAATAGGTTCACCTTGCCTGCTGCCTAGACAGAGCCCATTTATCAAGACAGGGGAATTGCAATAGAGAAGGAGTAATTCTAGTGGATGCAGCTGAGGGGTAAAATGGACTCTGTGAGGGTCCTTTGCTTTGGTTGCTTAATGCACTATTTTTGTCCTGGTTGGCCTCCTGCCAGGAGGTGGTGCTTTCAAGAGACCATCAGCTGTGGTAGTGGAAGAACAGGTGGTGGGCAGGGCCCTCAAACTCCCAAGAATGTATGCACTTTGTCTTCAGTTACCAGAGTGGTTAGGGAATGACCACTAGGCGGGGGCAGGGCTAGGCGTGTCTGGGCTCAGACTCCCCTTTGGTGGGTCTTACTGCTGCTGCTGTGGGGGATGGGGTGTGGTTTCCAGGTCAATGGAGTTATGTTCCTAGGAGGATTATGGTTGCCTCCACTGTGCCATGCAAGTTGTCAGGGAAGTGGGGGAAAGGAATCAGTCTCAGGCCTCACTCAGCTCCCATGCAACCCAAAGTGCCGGTCTCACTCCCACCGTGCCCCCCATCCCCCAGCCCCTGCAACAGCCCAATTCTGTTTCCAGGAAGTGGGCAAGCAGGGCTGAGAACTTGCCCGACGCTACCCACCTTCCAGCTGCAAAAGCAAGAAGGGCTTTCATTCTTCCCCAACCTGTAGAGTCTGCACACCAGGTTCATGCCTTCCCCCAAGCTCTGACCAGGAGACTTCTCGATCACTTCAAATTGTTACAAAGCTCAGCTGGAGGTTTCCTTCTCCCTGTGGCCTTTTCCCAGTGCCTCTGGCCTCCTACCTCCCCAAGGACCCCTGTGAGGTAGGGCAGAAATGGCTTGCTAGGGGCGCCAGCAAGCCCACAGGGATTTTCGCACTGCTTCCTCTACCCCTGTGTTTCACTTGGCTCTCTAAGTTGACTCCGATCCAGGTAAGGTCAGAATCTTCTGTAATCTAGACGCTCAGGTTCCCTATTGGGGGTGTGTGGTCTGAGGTGGACAATCTCTCTTTCCCACCTCCACAGTTTGGACACTCATAATACTTGGGGTGTCTCCCAAGTCCTACAGGAGCAATCCACTTCCTTCACAGGGTCTGTGGGTTCTTTTGGCTGTCCTAATGTATTCCTGCAGTTGTTCTGGAGCAAAAGTTCACAGTGCGAGCCTCCACATGCTGCTCTGTCCGTCCCAGTGGGAGCTGTAATCTAGTGCTGCCTTCCATCTGCCATGATCCTCTGTCACTGTTTGCTGATGATATGACTGTTTACCTAGAAAACCATGAAGACTCCTCCAGAAAGCTCCTAGAACTGATAAAATAATTCAGCAAAATTTTCAAATACAAAATTAATGTACACAAATCAGTAGCTCTTCTATACAACAGCGACCAAGTAGAGAATCAAATCAAGAACTCAACCCCTTTTACAATAGCTGGGGAAAAAAAGATACTTAGGAATATTAGGAATATACCTAACCAAGGAGGTGAAAGACCTCTACAAGGAAAACTACAAAACACTGCTGAAAGAAATCAGATGAAACAAACAAATGGAAACACATCCCAAGCTCATGTATAGGTAGAATCAGTATTGTGAAAATGACCATACTGCCAAAAGCAATCTACAAGTTCAAACAATTGTCATCAAAATATCATCATCAGTCTTCACCTAATTAGAAAAAAACAATTCTAAAATTTATATGGAACCAAAGAAGAGCCAACATAGCCAAAGTGAGACTAAACAAAAAGAACAAATCTGGGGGCATCACATTACCGGATTTCAAAGTATACTATAAGGCCATAGTCACCAAAACAGCATGATACTGGTATAAAAATAGGCACCTAGACCAATGGAACAGAATAGAGAACCCAGAAATAAATCCAAATACTTACAGCCAACAGATGTTTGACAAAGCAAACACAAATATAAAGTAGGAAAAGGACACCCTATTCAACAAATGGTGCTGGGATCATTGGCTAGCCACATGTAGGAGAATGAAACTGGATCCTCATCTCTCATCTTATACAAAAATCAACTCAAAATAGATTAAGGAATTTAAGACATGAAACTATAAAAACTCTAGAAGATAACATTGGGAAAACCTTTCTAGACATTGGCTTAGGCACTGACTTAATGACCAAGAACCCAAAAGCAAATGCAATAAAAACAAAGATAAATAGTTGGGACTTAATTAAACTAAAGAGCTTTTGCGCATCAAAAGGAACAGTCAGCAGAGTAAACAGACAACCCACAGAGCGGGAGAAAATCTTCACAATCTATATGTCTGATAAAAGACTAATATCCAAAATTTACAACAAACTCAAACAAATTACAAAGAAAAAACAAACAATTCCATCTAAAAGCGGGCTAAAGGGATGAATAAACAATTTTCAAAAGAAGATACACAAATGACCAACAAGCATATGGAAAAATGCTCAACATCACTAATGATCAGGGAAATGCAAATCAAAACCACAATGTGATACTACCTTACTCCTGCGAGAATGGCCATAATCAAAAAGTAAAAAAATAATAGATTTTGGCATGGATGTGGTGAAAAGGGAACATTTCTACACTGCTGGAGGGAATGTAAACTAGTACAACTACTATGGAAAACAGTGTGGAGATTCCTTAAAGAACTAAAAGTAGAACTACCATTTGATCCATCAATCCCACCACTGGGTATCTACCCAGAGGAAAAGAAGTCATTATACAAAAAAGACACTTGCACACACGTTTGTAGCAGCACAATTCACAAATGCAAAAACGTAGAACCAAACTAAATGCCCATCAATCAACAAGTGGGTAAAGAAACTGTGAGATA
>NW_012103266.1:686391-694826 GCF_000951045.1 Mandrillus leucophaeus | reverse complement strand
TAAGAATTCCTTGCATTTACCTCATTCGCAACAGATTCCTCACTTCTCTAACCTCCTGAATAGAATGGGGTTCACATCAATTAGATAATTTGAGAGACTCGCCATATCAACTAAGCAAAGAGTTTAAACGTGTTGGAGACCCAATTCCACCAAATCGAAGAGAATCACACATCTGTTTACATTGAGAAAGCCTCCTACTGCTGATGCTTCCGGAGACTTTTCCTTCAGAGGACATGGACCAAGAAAAGCAGTGGAACATAAGCAGTGTCCAAAATGTGCTGTGTCCCTTAGGCATTTACCAGCCTGAGTGAAATAGAAACAGCAAAAGAAAAATGCCTCTACATTTCAGAAAATTGTATTTCATTCCAGTGTAAGGGCCAGATTGTAGTCTCTTCCACTGCTTTATTTCAAAAGATCTAAATGATAAGACAGGAGTAGTTCTTTAATGTTTAACAAATGTCCATGTTTCAAGTCTAAGCATAATAACAAGCTCTCTCCAAAATGCAAAATTTATGTAATTATAACTTCTTTGGAAAGAATAATTAAGAAAATTGAAGACATTATATTAGCAACTCTTTCATAATAGGGGAAAAAGAAATATAAGGAAAAAAGGCAGAAATTATTGAACTTTTTTTTTAAAAAAAGGACAAATGTAGAGGGTTTTCAAAGTAATGTTAACAATATTGCCCTTTATTTAACATAATGCATTGCTATTTCAAAAGGCATTTATGATTGTGCTATTATCTGAAAGAAGAAGAAACTGAGGCTCCAAGAAGTTATATGACTCTCCTGCTTGAGGTCATTCAACTAGATAGCAATCAAAAAATGACAAGAATCTAAGCCCTAAAAATTGTGCTTCCAGTTTTTTGCTACTATATCAATGTTATCTTTCAATTTTAAAACTAAAACGAATGAGGAAAGCAGGTAGAAGAAGAGGGTTTTCTTTCTCCATAATGGTATCAAAAGGAAATTATGTAGGTTTCAAGTTATTGCATGATTATACATAATAAAATTCAGTTACCTGTGGAGTTACTTATGATTGACAACCAATTCATCAATTAATGAAAACAGAGGTAATATTCTAGCAAAGGAACATGGTTTCTAGAGAAGTCAATAGGTTACTGTAGCATCTTAGACTGGGAACAGAGGTGCGGAAATATCTAAACTGCAGACACTTTGGAAAACGGTACAATGTTCACAGGCCTGAAAATGGTATGGTAGTTTTAACTATCAGAATCAATCTGATCTGATGGCTCCTGCTAGTGATTGATAGCCACTGTAACTCTTCTCACAAAGTACTAGTTTTGGGGAGATGTAAAACACAATGCCTGGCATTGATTTAGCAGAAAAATATGCCTTTCTTTTGCTGAGCACAGCTATCTTAGGTACACTGCTGACATCAAAAGCAATTGCAAAGTCATCATGATAATTTGCATGAGTGCTTATCTTTAGAGATGTTTTGAGAACATCAGTGGGTGGGAAGTGACTTCATTTACCCTACACAATAACTAAGAGAAAGGGGGCTTTTAGGTATCTAAGATTTTCAAATATTGTATAGATATAAGAGACAGATACCAAATAAATATTTGAATTTGGGGGTTTCAATAAGTTCATGGAAAAGGGGAATTAAAAGGTAAAAATACAAACTATAAGCTTTATTTTTCAACATAAAGTTCATCAAGTTCAAGATACTTTTGTAAATAACACCAGCCATTTAGTTCATCTCTAAAAGCTGAGGGTCCTGGGAATCTAACCATGTTAATGTGATCTTATTTACATTATTAACTGAAGAAATATGGGTGCCTTTTATAGACTTTTAAAATATTTAATATTAGGAAACAAATGAAGTCAGAAGAAGACAAATTATGACTTTAAGGTGGATGCGTAATGACTTCCCATCAAAACTACCAAAATTGCCATTGCTGGATGAGAGAAATGAGCAGGATCATTGTACTGGTGGAAAAGGACTCTCTGGTGAAGCTTTCCTGGGCATTTTTCTGCTAAAGCTTTAAATAACTTTCTCAAAATACTCTCATAATAAGCAGATGTTATTATTTGACCAGCCACAATGTCAACAAGCAAAATGACTTGACCATACCCAAAAAACTGTTGCTACAACCTTTGCTCTTCACGGTCCACTTTTGATTTGAGTGAATCACTTCCACCTCTTGGTAGCCATGGCTTTAATTAGGCTTCATTGTCAGGATCATACTGGTAAAGCCATGTTTCATCTCCTGTTACAGTTCTTTGAAGAAATGCTTCAGGATTTTGATCTTACTTGTTTAAAATGTCTATTTAAAGCTCTGCTCTTCTCCTCAGCTATGCTGGGTGCAACAGTTTTGGCACCCATCAAGCAGAAGGTTTGTTCAACTTTAATTTTTCACTCAGAATTGTGAGAGCTGAATCATGTGAGATGTCTGTGGCACTGGCTATTGTTTCTGCTACTAGTTGTTGATTCACTTCAATTAGGGCATGTGCAAGATGAGTGTTTTCCTCACAAAATTTGTAAAGTTAGTTGGCAAATTTATGTGGATGGTCTGCTGCTGCAGGCTTCCTGGTCAACATTACACTGTTCCTTCCTAATATGAGTTATCTATTTGTAAACTGCTGATTTCTTTGGGAGATTGTCTCTATAAACTTTTCATAAAGCATCAATAATTTTGCCATTCTTCCACCCAACTTTCACCATAAATTTCATGTTTGCTCTTGCTTCAATTTTAGTAGAATTCATGTCACTCTAATACGGTCTCTTTTCAAATTGCATTATCCTTCTTAATGCCTCAAACTAGGTACTATTCAAAAATATTCTAACTAGTCAGTACAAGTTAATTTTTGTGCATAAATATTTTAAAATCCAAGCATAGTTTTTTTCTATAATACGCATTTTCCATGAAGTTTTTGAACACCCCTTGTATCACAGTAGACTTCCACTGCATTAGTTTCGGCAGGCTCTCCTTTATTAAAAAAAAATACAACTGAGTCTATCAGTAAAGCAGATTTTTTTTTTCAATTAAAAGAGAGACAGTTCCCTCATCCATCCACATTGCCTCGCAGATCCCCCTTAAAATTATAATACATATTTTTTACAGAGTTGGCTGAGATTACAGGTATAGTCTACGGCCAGGGAACAAAATAGGGCTAATTGCACTGTGAAGGGAGCAAACACTTGGCATCAGCTTTACTAATGATGTATCAATAGGGTTATGTGTCCACACTTAAGATAAAGCATAAGTTCAAACCCATCAAGGATATCATTTAACTATAAGGAGAATAGATTCCTACCAGCTGTTGATACTTTCTGTTTCAAATGCCTAAAAAAAATTTTTTGATGACTTTTTGCTAAATTCTTTGTGATACCTCCTCCAAAAAGAAAATGATGTCAGTTAGAAGTAAGATTCTAAGTTGACCAATGTAGGACTTTCTGATCTTTTAAAAAAATAAGAAAGACTTTTGAGAGTTTAGAATCCTAGAAAAGTTTATGGAAAATTATTCTGAATTCCCTTCTGAGATAATGTGAGCATGTCTTGGTTTAAGGCAATGTTTTTGACAAAATTTCCTTTCAAGATCCGTTCCAGTACTATAAATCCATCATTCTACTTGACATAATATCAATATTCTATATAATGGGGTTATGGTTTTGACTCTACAAACTCTCATCAAAGTGACAACAAGCATGGCTTTTGAAAAATGAAATGTTTTTAATGCAGAACATTTGATTTGCACAAAGTAAATTATATATATTCCCATATTAGCCCATCTGCTTCATATGCAGAAAAATTCTATTCCTTGACCACTGGCAATTCCTAGAAAAGGAGACACTTGAAGAAATCAAGAAGGTCACAAAGCTATAAGAAATGTAAGAAAATGTACTTCTAGGTCACAGTAAGCCTTGGGGTTTACTGCTCCAGACAGGTAGCTGGGTGTAGAAACGTGAAGTTCTACATACATGAGCAAAAGTAAGACTGTCAGATAGCATTAGAATTAAGTGAAAATGAAGAAACAGAGTTTTACCCTTTTCATGAAAGAAAAAAACATCCATCTTGTTTTTTAAATAGTATTTCCATTGAAAGCATTTGAAATCCCACCTAATTTAAGCCTCAAATGAAACTGAGACGTTTGCCTTTTGTCAAGTTCAGAAATGCATTGTCTTCTCAAAGGCACAATAACAAGGAGACAGGATAGAATCTCTTTCTCTTTTAAAACTATGTAAATTGAGAATAAACAATTTTTTAAAATTATTGTGCTGCTTTTGGGCTGTGAATAATTTTCTTACAACTGTTGAGCCATCTGTTAAACAGAGAGGTCTTGCTTGTTCAAAAAGATAAACTTAATTTTTAAAAATTCCAACAGACAGGTTTTGTTTGAACCCTCCAAGCAACAAATACTCCAATACATAAAAGTCCATGGTATTCACGGGCCGATTAAGTAGAAAGGAAAATAAGCTATCTTTTGAAAATTATATTAAACACTGCTTTCCATACAGAAAGGACAACACAATCACACCTCTGAGGTCTTTCAGCTGAACCATCTATGGCCAAGTAAGGGACTGTTATGTTTTGTTGCTCCTCTTGACCTTGAAAGACTAGTCCTTAAATGAAGGAACCCAGTGGGACTATACAATCAATGGCATAATTCCTAGATACACAGCCTTCTGACCATCAAATTCTTTATGTAGTTATCCCAATTTCAACACAACAGACGACCCTCTTGTTACTAGCTCAATGTGTACTAAAATAAGACTATTTTCATTTATTTTTAGTGCATTACTTTTGACTCTCCAGTTTTTGTCACTTTCAGGGTCATCCATTGCTGTAGAAATAGTGCATAACTATGGCACAGTTACATTCAAAACTGTAAGATGTTTAGTGTCTTAGTTCTATGCATTATTACATTGTTCATTACAAAATAAAATATAATTCTAGTTGACTCAATAGTATCTGGTGAGCAGCTACAATTTCCTAGCTAACCATGTACTCTATTCTTAAATAAAATGACATATACTCTACTTAATTCAGAGCCCATCTTTTATAGTCCTTTGAGTTTCAAATTAATGAGATTTAACGATATTTATCTATTATCAGTCAATATGGTGATTAGCATTATGTTAAAAAGAAGCCAGTCCTATAATCAAGCTGTCCATCTAAAGAACAGCAAATTTGTTATATATTAGCAAGAAAACATCAGCTGCCTTCATTAGATTAGAGACAGAAATGGTCAGGGCTAAAAACAATACAAGGAAGTAAAATGCATTCCCACAGAAATACATACTTTTCCAACAACAACTATATTTTCTATCTTGATCATTGTGCCCTCCTATGCTTCTCAAACTTACAATGAATCATGTTAAGGAGACAGAGAGTATCAGAAGGAGAGCATCAGAAATCCGGGGTCTGGTGAAGGGGAGGGGAGATAGAGAAGAACAAAATTACCTGGTGACCATCCAGCAGGCCCGAGACAAAAACTCCTTGTCTGAGAAATTTAGAAGTAATTAGACTTACCTATTATCTAAAGTCACCTAGTTTCAGGACTGTTTTCAACTTAAAATTTATAGGTAACTAGAATTTATATACATCTCCAGAATGCATGCATGCCAGAAACACACTGTGTAACCCTTGCTGATATCAAGGCACCAAAATGTCTACAAATGTAATCATTTATCTTGCAAATTACCCTTCGGCTCCTACTTAAGGGTCCATAAATACCCCCAAGGAAAAATCCACAGTGGTGCTCTCAGTCCTCTTGCTGAGGCACCCCGCTGCACTCCTGCAGTGTTCTATTTCTTTAATAAAACTTCCCTTTTACAAATCTATACTGTTATTAAGTTCTTCTTACCAACCCGGAAGTCAACTACTTCCCTATGCTGGGGCTCTGACAGCAGTATAAAGTCATAGAAGGCAACTAGGACAATTTCCACTGAAGCGTTTTTAGAGAAAAGTAATAGGCTTTTGTTGGCTCATTGAAGTATGACATTTTTTAAGTTCTCAGGCTAACAAGCATTTGAGAGTACAACTAAGAATTTGTTAGCAGAGTGGACACATTTATGATTCCCATATTTCATAATCAATGAATAACATGATGGCATGAGATAGAGAACTACTGAAGGGCATTTTTATTTTTTTTTTCTTTGAGATAGAATCTCATTCTGTCACCCAGGCTGGAGCACAGTGGCACAATCTCGGTTCACTGCAACCTCCACCTCCTCATTCTCCTGCCTCATCCTCCTGAGTAGCTGGGATTACAGGCATGTGCCGTCACTCGTGGCTAATTTTTTGTATTTTTGGTAGAGATGGGGTTTAACCATGTTGGCCACGCTGGTCTCGAACTCCTAACCTCAAGTGATCTGCCTGCCTCAGCCTCCCAAAGTGCTGGGGTGACAGGCATGAGCCCCCGCGCCTGGCCAAAATTTTTTTTGTTCCACCTTGTTTTCATTTCAGGATCCCTGCCACCAACTTGGTGACTCGAGTCACAATAGGTGCGCAGAAAATGGTTGTTGAATGAATAGATTAAAAGCATAGAAAAGAAAATCGATGATGGTAAGAGATGGGAAAAATAGGAAAGAAAGATAGAAACCCCAGTTTATTTTGGCCCATCAAAGAAAAATGAAATAAGTCATATGGACCTTCATACCTCCTGAACAGTGTCACAGTATTTTACCATCATCCTGTAACCACCCAATAGGTTCACCTTGCCTGCTGCCTAGACAGAGCCCATTTATCAAGACAGGGGAATTGCAATAGAGAAGGAGTAATTCTAGTGGATGCAGCTGAGGGGTAAAATGGACTCTGTGAGGGTCCTTTGCTTTGGTTGCTTAATGCACTATTTTTGTCCTGGTTGGCCTCCTGCCAGGAGGTGGTGCTTTCAAGAGACCATCAGCTGTGGTAGTGGAAGAACAGGTGGTGGGCAGGGCCCTCAAACTCCCAAGAATGTATGCACTTTGTCTTCAGTTACCAGAGTGGTTAGGGAATGACCACTAGGCGGGGGCAGGGCTAGGCGTGTCTGGGCTCAGACTCCCCTTTGGTGGGTCTTACTGCTGCTGCTGTGGGGGATGGGGTGTGGTTTCCAGGTCAATGGAGTTATGTTCCTAGGAGGATTATGGTTGCCTCCACTGTGCCATGCAAGTTGTCAGGGAAGTGGGGGAAAGGAATCAGTCTCAGGCCTCACTCAGCTCCCATGCAACCCAAAGTGCCGGTCTCACTCCCACCGTGCCCCCCATCCCCCAGCCCCTGCAACAGCCCAATTCTGTTTCCAGGAAGTGGGCAAGCAGGGCTGAGAACTTGCCCGACGCTACCCACCTTCCAGCTGCAAAAGCAAGAAGGGCTTTCATTCTTCCCCAACCTGTAGAGTCTGCACACCAGGTTCATGCCTTCCCCCAAGCTCTGACCAGGAGACTTCTCGATCACTTCAAATTGTTACAAAGCTCAGCTGGAGGTTTCCTTCTCCCTGTGGCCTTTTCCCAGTGCCTCTGGCCTCCTACCTCCCCAAGGACCCCTGTGAGGTAGGGCAGAAATGGCTTGCTAGGGGCGCCAGCAAGCCCACAGGGATTTTCGCACTGCTTCCTCTACCCCTGTGTTTCACTTGGCTCTCTAAGTTGACTCCGATCCAGGTAAGGTCAGAATCTTCTGTAATCTAGACGCTCAGGTTCCCTATTGGGGGTGTGTGGTCTGAGGTGGACAATCTCTCTTTCCCACCTCCACAGTTTGGACACTCATAATACTTGGGGTGTCTCCCAAGTCCTACAGGAGCAATCCACTTCCTTCACAGGGTCTGTGGGTTCTTTTGGCTGTCCTAATGTATTCCTGCAGTTGTTCTGGAGCAAAAGTTCACAGTGCGAGCCTCCACATGCTGCTCTGTCCGTCCCAGTGGGAGCTGTAATCTAGTGCTGCCTTCCATCTGCCATGATCCTCTGTCACTGTTTGCTGATGATATGACTGTTTACCTAGAAAACCATGAAGACTCCTCCAGAAAGCTCCTAGAACTGATAAAATAATTCAGCAAAATTTTCAAATACAAAATTAATGTACACAAATCAGTAGCTCTTCTATACAACAGCGACCAAGTAGAGAATCAAATCAAGAACTCAACCCCTTTTACAATAGCTGGGGAAAAAAAGATACTTAGGAATATTAGGAATATACCTAACCAAGGAGGTGAAAGACCTCTACAAGGAAAACTACAAAACACTGCTGAAAGAAATCAGATGAAACAAACAAATGGAAACACATCCCAAGCTCATGTATAGGTAGAATCAGTATTGTGAAAATGACCATACTGCCAAAAGCAATCTACAAGTTCAAACAATTGTCATCAAAATATCATCATCAGTCTTCACCTAATTAGAAAAAAACAATTCTAAAATTTATATGGAACCAAAGAAGAGCCAACATAGCCAAAGTGAGACTAAACAAAAAGAACAAATCTGGGGGCATCACATTACC